>NC_069718.1:882016-942016 GCF_027358585.1 Pangasianodon hypophthalmus
TCTCATCACCTGTCTGTCTGTCTGTCTGTCTGTTTCATCACCTGTCTGTCTGTCTGTCTGTCTGTTTCATCACCTGTCTGTCTGTCTGTCTGTCTCATCACCTGTCTGTCTGTCTGCCTCATCACCTGTCTGTCTGTCTGTCTCATCACCTGTCTGTCTGTCTGTCTGTCTCATCACCTGTCTGTCTGTCTCATCACCTGTCTGTCTGCGGGTTTTCCTCCTGGGGGTCCTGATATCTCAGCAGCAAGTGTATAGCACATCAGTTACTCCTATATCTGTCGGCCTGAGAGGTGCATCGTGGTGATTGTGTGTGTGTGTGTGTGTGTGTGTGTGTGTGTGTGACAGAGATACTCACATCCATCCTGTCGAGGTCCTGCAGAAATGGGTTTTTAACTGCAGGAGCTTCTGCATGAGTGACTACATCACCCTGCCTGTAACACACACACACACACACACAGTCACTAATCATAACACACACTGAAGTAATGATAACACAGGCAGTGAGACACACAGACCATGTGAAGGTGGAGTTGTCGTGCTCTGTGTACAGACAGCCTTCCTGCTTCAGAGTCTGCAGACTTCCTGCACAGTAACACAACAAATTATAATTATCCATGTGTGTGTGCGTTTTCAGTATCACAACTCTCAGCATACACACACCAGCATACACACACCAGCATACACACACCAGCATACACTGTCACACTGCTATCTGTGATGTGAGACAGGTTTAGTGTTTAATATCTGAAATGTGAGACAGGTTTAGTGTTTAATATCTGAGATGTGAGACAGGTTTCATGTTTAATATCTGAGATGTGAGACAGGTTTCGTGTGATGTGTGACAGATTTAATGTGATGTGAGACAGGTTTAATGTGATGTGAGACAGGTTTAATGTGATGTGAGACAGGTTTAATGTGATGTGAGACAGGTTTCGTGTGATGTGAGACAGGTTTAATGTGATGTGAGACAGGTTTCGTGTGATGTGAGACAGGTTTAATGTGATGTGAGACAGGTTCAGTGTGATGTGAGACAGGTTCAGTGTGATGTGAGACAGGTTCAGTGTGATGCGAGACAGATCCAGAACCAAAAGTATTTGGACAAGCTAGCACAGTCATAAATTAAACGGTTGTTTTCAACACTCTGTAGCAAATCGTTTGCAGTAAATGACTGAAGTCTGGAACCCACAGACATCATTCTGCTGAAGCTCTTTACTGCTCTTCACTTCCTGCTTGTTCTCGTGGTGTTTTGTCTTCATTGCAGCTCAGGTGACTGACTCAGCCAGAACATTGGAGAACGTTCCACTTCTTCACATTAAAAAGAGTCTTTTTTTTAAAATATTTAAGTCGTTGTCCATCTGCACTGTGAAGCTCCATCCTGAAGCATGTGTCTGAATGTAAGCAGATATCATGCCCCTGTACGCTTCAGAACTCATCCTGCTGCTTTTCTCAACAGTCACATCATCGATGAATAGAGGAGCACCAGCTCCACTGGCGGCCGTACACGCCCACGCCGGGAAAGGAAGTGGTACGCTTCGGATCTTTCATCTACAAGCTGTTCTTCATCTCATCTGTCCATAGGATGTTGTTCCAGAACTGTACAGGTTTTTCGTTTTAGATGTTTTTGCCAAAAATCTGGTCTTCCTGTTTTTGAGGCTCACCAGTGATTTACATCTTCTGGTATTTACTCTGGTGAAGTCTTCTCGTGATTGTTGACTTTGACACAGATACTCCTACCTCCTGGAGCGTGGTCTTCATCTGGTCAACTGTTGTGAAGAGGTTTTTCCTTCAACAGGGAAAGAATTCTTCTGTCATCCACTATAGTTTTTATTTTCATGGTCTTCCAGGACTTTCTATTTAGGAATGTATCGAATAGTCGATTAGACCACTCCTATTGTTTCTTAATGCTTGATGCTCCTTAATGCTTCTCTCTGATGGGTTTGTTTTAATTTTTCAGCCTTTTGGTTCCTTAAAAAACATGCAAGGGAAATAACAAATAAAAAGCAGTGTATTTCCTAAAGTGTTCACCCGATTAGGACGTAAATACCCTCAAATTAAAGCCGCGTGTCTGCATGACGATGATGTTGTATATTACTATTTAATTTTAATTTCAACTACTAAAATAACAATAACAATGACAGAAAGAGAAATAAACACACAAGCAGACAGACAGGTGGTGAGACAGTAAGACAGACAGAAAGAGAGATAAACAGTAAGGAAGAAAAACAGACTGATGAGCCAAATCAGATGAGAGGCAGACAGACAGACACTGAAAGAGAGACAGATCATCAAACAGACAGGTAGGCAGACAGGAAAACACGTGTGTGTGTGTGTGTGTGTGTGTGTGTATGTGTGTATGTGTGTGTGTGTGTGTGTGTGCGCGTACCTTTCAGGTCGAGGGCAATGAGACGGGGTGTGTAGGTGACGTGTCCCCCCAGGGTGAGACCTTCTCTGAACAGCACGTCACTCTGCAGCTCATCTGGTGGGACGTCAGGGTCGTAACACAGAGACGCATCCTGGGAGAGACAGTGAGAGACAGTGAGAGGCAGTGAGAGGCAGTGAGAGACAGTGAGAGACAGTGAGAGACAGTGAGGCGCAGTGAGAGACAGTGAGAGACAGTGAGAGACAGTGAGGCGCAGTGAGAGACAGTGAGGCGCAGTGAGAGACAGTGAGGCGCAGTGAGAGACAGTGAGGCGCAGTGAGAGACAGTGAGAGACAGTGAGACGCAGTGAGGCGCAGTGAGAGACAGTGAGGCGCAGTGAGAGGCAGTGAGAGACAGTGAGGCGCAGTGAGAGGCAGTGAGAGACAGTGAGGCGCAGTGAGAGACAGTGAGAGACAGTGAGACGCAGTGAGGCGCAGTGAGAGACAGTGAGGCGCAGTGAGAGACAGTGAGGCGCAGTGAGGCGCAGTGAGAGACAGTGAGGCGCAGTGAGAGACAGTGAGGCGCAGTGAGAGACAGTGAGGCGCAGTGAGGCGCAGTGAGAGACAGTGAGGCGCAGTGAGAGACAGTGAGGCGCAGTGAGAGACAGTGAGGCGCAGTGAGAGACAGTGAGAGACAGTGAGAGACAGTGAGGCGCAGTGAGAGGCAGTGAGAGGCAGTGAGGCGCAGTGAGGCGCAGTGAGAGACAGTGAGGCGCAGTGAGAGACAGTGAGGCGCAGTGAGAGACAGTGAGGCGCAGTGAGAGACAGTGAGAGACAGTGAGAGACAGTGAGAGACAGTGAGAGACAGTGAGAGACAGTGAGGCGCAGTGAGGCGCAGTGAGAGACAGTGAGAGACAGTGAGAGACAGTGAGGCGCAGTGAGAGACAGTGAGACGCAGTGAGAGACAGTGAGGCGCAGTGAGAGACAGTGAGAGACAGTGAGGCGCAGTGAGAGACAGTGAGACGCAGTGAGAGACAGTGAGACGCAGTGAGAGACAGTGAGACGCAGTGAGAGACAGTGAGGTGCAGTGAGAGACAGTGAGAGGCAGTGAGAGACAGTGAGGCGCAGTGAGAGACAGTGAGGCGCAGTGAGAGACAGTGAGGCGCAGTGAGAGACAGTGAGAGACAGTGAGAGACAGTGAGAGGCAGTGAGACACAGTGAGAGACAGTGAGGCGCAGTGAGACACAGTGAGGCGCAGTGAGAGGCAGTGAGAGGCAGTGAGAGACAGTGAGGCGCAGTGAGAGGCAGTGAGAGGCAGTGAGAGACAGTGAGGCGCAGTGAGAGACAGTGAGAGACAGTGAGGCGCAGTGAGAGACAGTGAGAGACAGTGAGGCGCAGTGAGAGACAGTGAGGAGCAGTGAGAGACAGTGAGAGGCAGTGAGAGACAGTGAGAGGCAGTGAGGCGCAGTGAGGCGCAGTGAGAGACAGTGAGGCGCAGTGAGAGACAGTGAGAGACAGTGAGAGACAGTGAGGCGCAGTGAGAGGCAGTGAGAGGCAGTGAGGCGCAGTGAGAGACAGTGAGAGGCAGTGAGAGACAGTGAGGCGCAGTGAGAGACAGTGAGAGACAGTGAGAGACAGTGAGAGACAGTGAGGCGCAGTGAGAGACAGTGAGGCGCAGTGAGAGACAGTGAGGCGCAGTGAGAGACAGTGAGAGACAGTGAGGCGCAGTGAGGCGCAGTGAGAGACAGTGAGAGACAGTGAGGCGCAGTGAGAGACAGTGAGGAGCAGTGAGAGACAGTGAGGCGCAGTGAGAGACAGTGAGGCGCAGTGAGAGACAGTGAGGCGCAGTGAGAGACAGTGAGAGGCAGTGAGAGACAGTGAGGCGCAGTGAGAGACAGTGAGAGGCAGTGAGAGACAGTGAGGCGCAGTGAGAGACAGTGAGGCGCAGTGAGAGACAGTGAGAGACAGTGAGGCGCAGTGAGAGACAGTGAGAGACAGTGAGAGGCAGTGAGAGACAGTGAGGCGCAGTGAGAGACAGTGAGAGGCAGTGAGAGACAGTGAGGCGCAGTGAGAGACAGTGAGAGACAGTGAGGCGCAGTGAGAGACAGTGAGGAGCAGTGAGAGACAGTGAGAGACAGTGAGACACAGTGAGGCGCAGTGAGAGACAGTGAGAGACAGTGAGGCGCAGTGAGACACAGTGAGGCGCAGTGAGACACAGTGAGAGACAGTCAGAGACATTGAGAAAGAGACAGACAGTGAGGCGCAGTGAGGAGCAGTGAGAGACAGTGAGAGACAGTGAGACACAGTGAGGCGCAGTGAGAGACAGTGAGAGACAGTGAGGCGCAGTGAGACACAGTGAGGCGCAGTGAGACACAGTGAGAGACAGTGAGGCGCAGTGAGACACAGTGAGGCGCAGTGAGACACAGTGAGAGACAGTCAGAGACATTGAGAAAGAGACAGACAGTGAGGCGCAGTGAGAGACAGTGAGAGACAGTGAGGCGCAGTGAGACACAGTGAGAGACAGTCAGAGACATTGAGAAAGAGACAGACAGTGAGGCGCAGTGAGAGACAGTGAGAGACAGTGAGGAGCAGTGAGACACAGTGAGGCGCAGTGAGACACAGTGAGGCGCAGTGAGACACAGTGAGAGACAGTCAGAGACATTGAGAAAGAGACAGACAGTGAGAGAGAGTGAGAGCCTTCAGGACTAAGGAGTGTGTGACTGATGCTGTGTGAGACACGCTCATTACCTTTAATGTGTCTTCAGGAATAAATCTGTGTCTCTGTATCTATCTGTTTTTCTGTCTGTCTTTTAATCTTTAATCTCTCTTCCCAAGCCACAACACTAACTTTCCTCCCTGAGACTAAATGTGTTAAAGGTCTTTAGCCCAGGCTGAGCATCATTGTGATTATTAACTTGTTTAGAAAACTTGCGAAACATTATCAATTAAAATGAAACCATTAAAACGGAGAGAGAGAGAGAGAGAGAGAGAGAGAAACTGGTTACCTGCAGGTTCCACCAGTGTGTCCCCACAAAGTTGGAGTAATGTCCGAGCTGTAGAGTGAGCACTTCTCTACACACACCGCTCATCGTGCTCTCACACACTCACACACTCTCACACACACACACTTTAACACTGCACTCTAACTGTACACACACACGCCAGGGATTTATCAGGGAACAGGAACGCAAACACTGCAGCATGGTGGGGGGAAAAAAAAACACACACTCACTTCCGGGTTTGACGTCCATACGTATCCTTACGTATGACGCACACTAGTCGGGATAGGTTGTTCAGCGACAAGTCCCGCCCCCTGCGCGAGGCCTCACAAACAGCCAGCCGATTGGACGGTTGGGACGTCATTTACGTTACCATAGCAACCCAGAACCACCACGAGCCTTAAAGGTTCAAAAACGAAACGGCGATAAAGCTAGTTTATCAGTTTTAATAATTTTAAATTTGTATTTTAATCATTTTAAAAGAAATATGTTGGTGTGTTTAAACAAATAGTTAAATCCACTGAACTAGAGCGAAAATAGTGGTTTAAGAAGTTATTAATTAACTAAGACACAGCTATTTTTCTGTTTAAAACAGCTAACATTAGCATATAAGATAGAGCTTTTAGCAAAGTTATGTTTCTTACTCAATGTTCATTTTTATTTCCTATTTAGAGTTTGCTACTTCACGGTCCAATCAGAGGCGAGAAGCGAGAGGCGGGAACTGAATCATCCAATCAGAGAGCTGCAAGAGGAGTGCTACCAAAGAATTGTTTTTTTAAACAAACTGTGTTATCACTTCCGGGTTTTAATTTCGAGAAAGAAAGGGATTTTAGGAAAGTTATGAACATTAATCATTTGTAAACTATTTTTACTGACAGTAAAGAACATAATAAAAATGTAGGATTTTGTATCATTCTATTAGTTTTGATGATTTAAAAAAATCTTCCAAAAATTAATATATATTTTAAAATATTTTAATACATTCATGTATTTTCCTAAAAAAAACCAAGTTGCTGATTTATGGATCATAAACATATTTAATAAATTTTGACGCACATTCACACAGGACTTTAATAATATACTGCAATTATCCTTGGTAACCGGAAGGGGGCGTGGTTTTGTGTTCATAAAACCTCCCAGCAGTTTATTTAAAGCTTCTTGATTTTGTAACTTTTTCTTAGGAAACCACGTGACGTTCAAAATCAAACCACAGTCTCACGCTCAGTGACTGGATTTACCTGCCACACCTGTGTGACTTCTCACACACACACACACACACACACACACACACTGAGTGGACAGAAAACTGAAGATCAGGTAAGAAAGTTCTGTAGATTTATAATTTAAACTAAATTCACCTGCAAATACAGATTAATATAATATACACATCCTGTCTGCCTCACCGTCTCTCTGCCTCACTGTCTCTCTGCCTTTCTGACTCACCGTCTGTCTCTCTGCCTTTCTGACTCACCGTCTGTCTCTCTGCCTTTCTGTCTCACCGTCTGTCTCTCTGCCTTTCTGACTCACCGTCTGTCTCTCTGCCTTTCTGACTCACCGTCTGTCTCTCTGCCTCACTGTCTCTCTGCCTTTCTGTCTCACCGTCTGTCTCTCTGCCTCACTGTCTCTCTGCCTCACCGTCTCTCTGCCTTTCTGTCTCACAGTCTGTCTCTCTGCCTTTCTGTCTCACCGTCTGTCTCTCTGCCTTTCTGACTCACCGTCTGTCTCTCTGCCTCACCGTCTCTCCACCTCACCGTCTGTCTCTCTGCCTTTCTGACTCACCGTCTGTCTCTCTGCCTTTCTGACTCACCGTCTGTCTCTCTGCCTTTCTGCCTCACCGTCTGTCTCTCTGCCTTTCTGCCTCACCGTCTCTCTGCCTCACCATCTGTCTCTCTGCCTTTCTGACTCACCGTCTGTCTCTCTGCCTTTCTGCCTTTCTGCCTCACCGTCTCTCTGCCTCACCGTCTCTCTGCCTCACCGTCTGTCTCTCTGCCTTTCTGCCTTACCGTCTGCCTCTCTACCTCACCATCTGTCTCTCTGCCTCACCATCTGTCTCTCTGCCTCACCGTCTGCAAACGTACTGTACGAATGCACGTAGGAGAAGCAGCAGTAAACACATAAACCATTAACATGCCTGTGTCTCTCTTTCTTCCTTTGTCTTCCTTTGTCTCCTGTCACTCCCTCTCTCTCTCTCTCTCTCCCTCTCCGTCTCTATCGCTCGCTCCCTCTCTCTCTCTCTCTCTCTCTCCGTCTCTCTCGCTCCCTCTCTCTCTCCCTCTCTCTCTCCCTCTCCGTCTCTCTCACTCCCTCCCTCTGTCTCTCTCTCTCCATCTCTCTCTCTCTCTCCATCTCTCTCTCTCTGTCTCTCTCTCTCTCTCTCTCTCTCTCTCCCTCCCTCTCTCCCTCTCAGTCCAAAACTGACTTTCTTTCATGATTACAAAAGACTGTGGATCACATGACCAGCAGCTTTATTGTTACAGGATAAAAGGGGACATCGTGTGATGTGGTGTTACTGGAGGCATGAACATGTTGTGTGTGAGTCCTAAACACCCCAAGGTCTGAATAAGTGTACGTGTGTGTGTGAGAGAGAGAGAGAGAGAGAGAGAGAGAGAGAGAAGCCCTTGATAGTCTATCCCGTCTATCCAGTGTTGCTGGGATTAGCTCAGGATCCACTGCGACACTCACTGGGATAAAGCTCTTACTGGAGATGAATGAATAAGTGATTGAATAGTTAGTGAATAGAGAATAGAGCAGTGCTGTGAGAGAAGAACCTGATGGACCTGGTACAACTTCAAACGCCTCTCAGTTTCACCAAAACCTCCATCCAACATGGTCTTTCTGACTCGGGGAAACACTGGATGGCGTGTTAGGTTGTTTATGATGGGGTGTGTGTGTGTGTTTAGGATGGTATGTGAGTTTCTCTGAGGTTGGCAATGTTGGAATATAAAGTGGAACAACGAGAGGAACAGCATTCTTAAACTGTTGAGAGAGAGAGAGAGAGAGAGAGATTTTGAGTTCTTCATGAAATTCCTCCACTGTAGATGGACACTTCTCTACACGAACTTCTCTCAACTGCATGATGAAGGTGGAAGACGCGTTTCCTTGTCGTATGTATCCCATAATTCTGTGCGGCAGGCAGCGTGGAGGAAAAATGGCGTGGGAAAACACGGAGGAACAGGCGTGGTACGTGTACATGTAGAACTTCCTTATAATCATTTTGACCTAAGCTGGTGTAGACGCCATATTGGCTTTATTATCCCTGATGGTTATGATCATTTTATCTAGCAAACAGAGGTTTTGGGACTAGCGAACATCAGATACAGATTGCACTTTGTTAGCTAGCTAACTAAGTCCTACGTTTTATCCTTGTGGTATTCTTGGATTCTTCACTAGCATGAAGATGTTTTTCAGCAGACACTTCAAAGCACTTCTGTACATCGCTCTGGATTAGAGCGTAACGCTGCTAAATGCTGTAACTGAGGCCATGTGATTCCAGTGTAGGTGTTTATTTCAAAATACTTGCCTAAAAGAACGAGAAAACAGAGCAAACTAAAGATTTATTAGCTAGCTAAGAATAAGATCAAGCTACACTACAAAAAAATTCAGAATCATCGGAATTCTGTACTTTTTTTTTTTAATCTTTACGTGTGGTGGAAGAAACTTTTTTAATAAAAAGAAAAAAAAAAAAAGAAAAAGGGTTGTTTCGTCTGTCTGTCTCTGTGCACCTTGCCTCTCCACCTATTCCCTGTAATTCCAGGTAGAGAGATCCATAACGGCAAGCTTTCACTGCATGTCTGTCAGCTCAGTGAGCGCTTGTGGCAGATTTACCCTCATTAGTGTCCATTAGAGCTGCAGATTATTTACATTCACACATTTACATAAACGTAGGAGGTGAAAACTCCTGTTTACTCGACACAATGCAAGTAATTTTCATGCAGTGTGTTTCAGGGGTTTTTTTGGGAGTTATTCAGTCATCACGTTTACTATTTACGTTGTTAGCTGAATGAGTAGCGTGTTCAGGTGATTTAGCGGTGGTCATGCTAGCAAGCCGGGAAAAAAATTACCCGTAATTACAAAAATTACCTTGTGACACTGCAATACTGCCCCCTAGTGACAAGCCACTTTTCCTACATTAAGTGACGAGGGTCATTTGGGAAATGTTCAGTTCAATTCAGCACTTTTCAGAAATCTGGAAGTGGTTGAGACTACAATCAGAAGGTCATGAGTTCAAATCTCAATACTGCCAAGCTGCCACTGCTGGACCCTGTAGCAAGGCTCTTAAATCTTATCTTATCTTATCTTATCTTATCTTATCTTAACCCTCAGTCGAATAAACGAGATAAACGTCCTTTCATGTCTGTAAGTCACTCTGCAGAAGAGAGTCTGCCAAATGACATGAATGTAAACGGATGTAAATTTAGATCCCTACTGAACAAGCCAGAGGTGACAGACCCGGACTCTATAGGGAACCCGTCCTCTTCTGGGTGATACCGGATAGTGCGATTATAAATCATCCCAGTGTACAGGTGTAGAAGCGTAGACACACAGAACCGAGTGTGTTTACAGGATGTTCAGGACGACAGCATGTGGAACCTTCCGCAGTGGCAGAGTGTGAGACGGAAGTGCATAAGTTCCACCAGTGTTTCTAAAATAAAATCACAAGAACTTAAAGTGCCAGTGTGCAGTTTCACTTTCAGATGTGGTAATCCTGATTAAATATCACCTGGACATCGATTCGTGTGTGTGTGTGTGTGTGTGTGTGTGTGTGTGTGAGAGAGAGAGAGTTTATTTCCCATGAAACTACAGAAACCAGGTTAAATGTCAATCGCAAATCGTTTTCTTTCATCATCAATCTACTGTGAATACTTTGTCGCTCTTGCTCGTGTGTCACTTGCTCTGTTATTCTCCACGTCGATCAGTACCTCAGCGAGCTCTGCGCCGTTTTTCTCCACTCTCCTCCTGTGTAGGTGTTTCAGTGTGACTGGATCGGTTAATGAGTAATTCTCAGAGAGTGGACTTTGTTTCCTCTCCGTCTGTCTCTGTTTCCCCAGGAAGAACCAGTGATTTGAAAAGACGAAACTTGAAACTTGAAACTTGAAACTTGACATCTTCCATTTTGTTGAATTTGACCTCCTGCACATGTCCCGTGAAGCTGATCGGACAATCAGACTTCTGATCCCTGAGAAAGACTGAGACAGAGGAAAAAGAGAGAGAAAGAGACAGCCTTTTGAGCTACAGGAGAGAAAGACAGAGACAGAGTGGATCCACACCCATGCAGAGATGGAAGAAAAATTGTTTCCAGTCTCGGAACCGTTCGGAGAACGAGGGATGAATGAAAGACAGGAGGTAGAAAATAGAGAACAAGAGGAAACGGTGTACGACAGTGAGGAAAGGACGACGGGTCTGGAGAGCAGGACGGAGAGCGAGAGACAGCTGGATGTAGGACAGGAGAGATGGAGGGATGATGGAGATGGATCGCTGGCTGATGATGAAGATGAAGATGATGATGATGATGATGATGATGGACATAGGATGAGTTTTGTGTTCACTCCTCTGGTGAAGATTGTGAGGAAAACAGCTGAAATACCAAAGGAGTGCCATGACATCAGAGCCGACGACGTCAGAGCCGACGACGTCAGAGCCGATGATGTCAGAGCCGATGATGTCAGAGCCGATGATGTCAGAGCCGATGACGTCAGAGCCAATGATGTCAACACGCACATGGAAAACACAAAGCAGAGTCCTCGAGCCCGTGAGAAACAACTTTCACTGTTTAACTTTCTTTATTACATCGACATTTAATTTCTGTAGTTTGTGAAATCTGTCTTTCTCTTTCTCTCTCTCTCTCCCTCTTATAACTGTCTATCTCTCTCTCCCTCTCTCTCCCTCTCTCTGTCTCTCTTTCTCTCTCTCTCTCTCCCTCCCTCTTATAACTGTCTCTCTCTCTCTCTCTCTCTCTCTCTCCGTCTCTCTCTCTCTCTCTCCCTCCCTCTTATAACTGTCTATCTCTCTCTCTCTCTCTCTCTGTCTCCTTCTTATAACTGTCTATCTCTCTCTCTCTCTCTCTCTCCCTCCCTCTTATAACTGTCTATCCCTCTCTCTCTCTCTCTCTCTCTCTCTCTCAGGTTGTGTGTGTTGTGGTGAGATGATGAGCTCGTTCGCGTTTCTTTTAGCCGGTGTAGTGATGTTTCCGCTCCTCGTGTGGGGAGGTCATGACCTCTTGCCCTTAGAGCTCCCTGCGGTCAGGAGCGCCCCCTCCAGGCTGGTGTACACACTGCGCTGTGCGCTCTTCGCCACCTTCCCCATCATACTAGGTCAGTTAGTTTAAATTTAAATGTAGCTAAAGTCAGGAAGCTACGCACGTAACAGTTTTAACATTGCCTTATTAATTATATAGACGAAGCTAACAGAGCTAACGAGTGTATGGGAAACGCAGCTACGCTACTGCTAGCTACAGTGACACACAGTATATTTATTTACGCAGTGTTAATTGTTGTGTTGTCATCTCAGCCAATCGGAACACACTTGCTGTGGTGAAGAATGATGGGATATGATCTGGCGAATGGTGTGTGTGTGTTTCAGGTGTGTTGGTACACGGCGTGTCCCGTCTGAAGTTCAGTTCTCTGAATCCTCTGTTTAAGGGGAAGCATGTGAATCGACACACACTCGTCCACATGACCTACGTCCAGGATTCTCTCCGTCTCTTCCTGCTGTTCTTCGTGCAGCTCGCTGTGATGTCCACGTACATCCACCACGAGGCTCTCAAACTCGTCCCGCTGCTCACCATCGTCTTCGTCTTCGGCAGGTCCGTCTCTGTGTGTGTGTGCGTTTTATCCATGCCTTTATGGAGGCTTTATTGTCTGTGTGTGTGTGTGTGTTTGTGTGTGTTGCAGGTTGATCTACTGGCCGAGTGTGTGTTTCGGCAGCAGTGTGCGTGTGCTGGGGTTCTCTCTCTCCTTCTTGCCCGTTCTCGCTCTGTTGGGATTCAACCTTTACTTCATCTGCTCCTCAACAGGAGAGGGGGTGGTGTTTGATGTAGCTCCGCCCACCACACCCCCGCCCCCTAAAGCCAGGTGGTGGGGTTAAACAGTAAAGGTGCTAATAAATAAAAACTCTGATTCACCACTCATGTGCAGTGCATTGTGGGTAACACACACACACACACACACACACACACACATCAAATAACCACTAAGATGAGACGTCGTCTTGTTGTGTCTTTGTAAAATATACAATGTGAAATCCTTAAGATTTGATTTCCTGTTTTTTTTTCCCCCACTTCCTGTTTACACCTCCTGGAGTCGGGAGTCAATGCTGGACCTTTTTGTCTTGATAAATCTTTTTTAAATTCTGTAAATCAGAATATCAAATGCATTAATGACAGTGTTTACTGTGTGATTAAAAGAATTATTCATAAAAGAATAGAAATTTCTTTTTATTACTCAGATCTGAATTTACATTTTTACCTAAAAATCAGTTTTTATTACAAAGTTATTGAACTGTCCACATACTATATATTTATATATAATATTGATTAAAAGACATATACTGTTTATTAACTCTAAGCTTCTTTTTCTTCAAAAATACAAAACATTTCAATATTCATGAGAGTTCGTCCTCTTTTCACTAAAACAAGTCATTTCTGTGGTATTACATTATCCCTGCTCGTTTAATTTATTCACTATTACACTACTCAATAATTACACATTGCACAAATCTGTTGGATTGTTATCGCTGTTTACGCAGCTGTGTAAGTTTAATATTATAATATCCTTCTATTAGAGCTATAACTCTGCTCTGTCAGTTCACCTGTGTACTTTGTATTAAAGTGTTAAATGAAAACACATTTGCTGTGTTTTATTGCAGTTCATGATTCTGTCCACCAGGTGGCGAATGTAATTCATAAACAAATCTGTGTTTTGGATAAAATTCACTGATTTTATGAAGAAATCTGCGTTCAGATTACAGAATGGATCATAAGTTGATACGAGTGTGTGTTCAGAAGGTTTAAAAGTCTATGTTAGCAATCTCTTACACAAGGACCAGGCTAATGAAGCTTCCACACTAGCTGCTATTAAAAAAAATCTATTTAGTCCATTCTTTCATCCAAAAAAACACAAAAACACGCAACCTACATGCACATAAGTAAAAAGCGGAGACTTTAAACAGCAGGTAGTCTTGGACTGATAGATATCAGGTTGAGATGTGGCTTTTGAGGTAAATAAAACCCCCTCAATCCAGACTGAAGGTTGCGTAAATGCTCAAAAAAAGCAAATAAATTCAAAATAAATAAGAATTTTTTTTATCCTGATGATAAACTGTAGTGTAAATCCATAGGTTCCCAATAATGTTAATAAAAATGGTTTTTATAGAAGATTAATCCCACTAAAGTTCAGTAAATCTCACAGCTAATGTGCTGATCTTCTGTTAAGAAAGCAACAAATGAGCAACTTTCGCTAACAAGACAGTCTCAAATATCATGTTTATGAATTTTATTTCTTCAGTTAGATTTAAAAGGTTTAATCAAACAAATCTTCTACACTGTACATCACACATTATTCTCAGGTCAGTTCTGCATCTTACAGAGTCAACACTGATCTTTTCTCAAGGCATTTCTGGGTCCAATTTTAATTACGGTCCTTAAAAATAAACCCAAGACAAAAAAGTCTTTTCATTTCTTTTTGAAAATGTAAAAAATCTAAAAAAAACAAAAACAAAAACAAAACAAAAAAAAACAAAAAAAAAAAACAAGAGAAATAAAAGTATAAAGTTTAGAGCCGTTTTCCCTGAAAATCGGAAATATTTCAAAACAAAATGTCATTTTGGCAAGAAAAAAAAAAAGTTATCTAATAATATCTACTAATAATACACAATATATATATATTAATAATACATGATAATACACAATAAAACAGTCGTATAAAACCACTTGAAGTCAGGAGAAATTGAAGGATAAAAGTCTGAAATGGAGCCTGATGATGCGTTTCACATTTGTTTTGTTGTTTTTTTTGTCTCAGCTTCATTTCTTTCTGCCTCGGCTCGATCAGCTGGTTCCGTCGAGCGCTCTGAAGCGTTCTTCAGTTTGTCCTGCTGTAGGAACCATTAAAGGTTCTATGCAGATCCCTACCACAGATGGCTTCTCTATCAGTAAAGCTCTTTAGCACGTAACGTATGAAGCAGGAGTCTATGAGGCTGTGAAACCCAGTCAATTCCCTGAGACTGATTTAGTGCAGAAACGTTTCAGTCTCGTATGTGATACGTCACAGAGTCCCTGTGAATGTGCTGTTACTATAGAAACGATAACATATTAGAACGAGTGCATTAATATAATCCTGTGATTTGCAGCTGCACTACTGTCAGAGCTGCTGCTATAGAGAACTAATCAACACTTAACGACCAATCACAACCCAGAACTCAGCAGCGCCGTGGTGCAAGACATCCTACTGCTTGTGATTCTTCTGTGAGAACATTATAACAGAAACAGAACTGTGATGAGGTGAACATCAGGAGAGAGAGAGAGCAGAACGAAGGCATCACACACTCACAACACACATGCTAAATGTTTCCTGTGTATACACCGAGTTCCTAATCGTCTAATCGTGAAACCTTTCACCATAAAAGCACCAGTTCTCAGGTCTCAGGTCAGTTCTCCAGAACCAAAGTGCTGTTGGTCGGCGATGTGAGGAGGCTAAGGGGCGGGGCGACTCCGTAACACCTAAATATTAAAAACTGCAACCATTAATCAATGATCCAAGGTGAAAATCAACAGCGTAAGAGCTACACTGATAAGGCTAAAGTTCTTAACGCAATGATTTTACACTCTGTATTAGGACACGCCCACATCCAGTGACATCACGGTTTGACTCTTAAATCACTTCTTAAAAAAGTTCTCTAATTCCTGAACCAACACCGGTTCTGGCTCCGGTTATGGCACCATTACTGTTTTGGTGAAAAAAGTCAGCAGTCAGCATTTAACTTAAAATTCATTAAGCCCCGCCCACACCGAGTCATCATTCAGATACAAACGTGACTTCTGATTGGTCAGTCACCATAAACACCCATTATACATTATATTCCACCAAGGAGAAAGAAAGGAAAGAGTGAAACACGTTAATATGAACCTCAGTGAAGGTGAATTGTGATTGGCCTTGAGTAACCTCTCCATAGAACTTCATTGGTCAGGCTGTACGTGTGGGCGGGGCTACATACGTTACACAACATCCGGGCTTAACAGCATCAGCTGATTTATATCAAAGCCAGTTTCTACACTATTCCTTCTCAGCACTCAGTTTATTACATCATACCTGTGGGCGGGGCTACAATCAGTTGATCGATAGTCAATTATTACACTTTTTCATCGCATTGGTCAGTTTTCACACTATCATGAATTATTAAATGATGACTTCTCATTGGTTGGTTTGTACAAGGGCGGGGCTACGCATTAACTTGCAGAGGTGGGCGGGGCATGTCACTGTTTTTACTTAAGAATTTTTAATCCTTACATTTTGTAGCAGAGCTTTGCTTTAGAAAATGCAGCGGATTGTGATTGGCTGTTTGTCTTGTCCTTGTGACTTCTCATTGGTCAGGGTTTAAACGTTACACGTCTCAGTTGAGGTTACATTCAGTTATGACATGTTTCATCTTTGGTCAGTTATTATGCGGAGCTCAGTGAGAAATCATATTGGATTGTTATTCGCCGTTCATCCTGTCATTCGACGTCACGTTAGTCGGTGTGGGCGGGGCTTAGAACGCCGTATCAGTTGACTGTCATTATTGCAACATTATTCCAAAAAAACTGAGAGGTCATTATTTAATAAACAGAACATAGATTTATGGTAAAAAACAAAAAAGTTATACTGTAACTCAGTAGTCACTTTACCCATGTGGGCGGGGCTTGCCGTCTCAGTTGATTGACATTTACAGTCAGTTGAAATGTCCTCCCATTGATCAGTTTTTCCATATGGGCGTGGCTTGTGTCACAGCCGCCAGCCTCAGTTGATTGATTCGTATTGGCCGAGCGTATCCCGTTTCCTTTTCCTTGCACAGATGTAAACTCCGCCCACCACGAGGAGGACGAGCGGAGTGCCGAGACCGACGGCCATGATGGCGATCACCAGCGAAGAGAAGAAATCTGACGGAGGAATCCCGATTCCCGCCAGCATGGTCCTGAGAGAGAGAGAGAGAGAGAGAGAGAGAATTACATGACAATAATAATAAATCCACTATCATTTTATTTACTATTACACAACTGTTGCTATGGTTACGTCTTAGAGAACATCATCTTCCTGTTTTCTCACATACATTTCTTTACGTGCAATTAAAATGATTAGTTTAATTATTGGTGAAATAAAAAGGTCCCGGTTGTACATAAATTATAAATAACTATATAGTTAATATTTTTATATTTATATATTCATGGCACATTTTATTAAGGAACATTGAGCTCTGAATTAAGGCAGAAATCAGTGTGTGTACTGACTCACCAGCTGAGGAACTGGGTGGAGTTTGCGGCGGGCTCAGAGCTCACATTGAAGGTGACATTGAGGCCGTGTGTGAGGAGATTCTGGGTAAAATAGGCGGGGATGATGCGTGAGGGCGGAGCTTGAGGGAGGTCGACGGGTTCTGAGTGGCTGCAAGGCGCCGCGTCCTCAATGGCAGGAAGACTCTTCTGATACACTACGGGCTTCCACTGAGAGAATCCCACCACGGAGGAGGAGGAGGAGGAGGAGGAGGAGTTATCATGAGACCACACCCACTCTGACACCTGAGACAGACAGACAGAGTGAGAGAATATAAATGATAAGTTTAGACACAATAGAATAATATTTAAATTAAATATGCGCCCATGCCCACCTGGAAGATGGAGGGTGTGTATTCATCATCGATGGACTTGTGGACGTTGACTCGAGTCTGAAGCCCCGCCTCGCTCACTGTCTGGAGTTCCAGGGCGAAATGTGATTGGTTGGTTCGTGGCATCACATCTTTCAACAAGATGCGCAGCTGGGAGGAGTTGGCGTTATGGAGGAGACTAGGCCACGCCTCCTCTCGGCCCGAAGACTCGTATGCTGAAAACTGAGAAAAATAAATACGCTATTGTTACTATTTTTTATTA
Source organism: Pangasianodon hypophthalmus (assembly GCF_027358585.1). NCBI lineage: Eukaryota > Metazoa > Chordata > Actinopteri > Siluriformes > Pangasiidae > Pangasianodon > Pangasianodon hypophthalmus. The sequence goes on from NC_069718.1 coordinate 899,483, forward strand.
TTATTATCAGCATTAGTATTAAGCTGCATTTGCGCCATGATGTAATTACCGTAAATACAAGATTCTGACGTGTAAAAAGCGTCGTGTAAAAAGCGTCAAGTCCTAGTAATTACGACTTGTAAACTAGGAATTCTCCGAGAGCTCTGACTTGTACCACCTGACCGCTAGAATGTCGTGCGGAAACACTCAAAATAGCGGCGGCTTCAGCAGTAACATGTAGTCAAGCAGTTGTCTCGTAATATTTCTGTGCAATAATTCGTATAACTGACTCTTATTAATGTCTTAATAATGCAAGATTAATCTGAAAATAAACGAAACGCATAACCCAGAGTAGAACGTCCAGGTTCTCATCTAGTAATTACGGTAATTCCGACATGGCGTGAACGCAGCGTTAGTAGCAGTAGTAAAGTATTTTGAGAAACTAAAGCTTTAAAAGCTTTTATAATATATGTTATAGAAAAATAATCAGTAATCAGTAGTAAGAGTATCTCCACTTCATCACACCACCACAAACTAATACCACAGCAATCTGCCAATGATTACAACTGTTGATTCGTGAAAGAACACCACATCGAACTTTTTATCTGTTTATAGTTACGTTTAACGTTGTAGTACGTCGGTGAAAAAAGTTAGCTCCTGTTGTCGCTTACGTTATAGCAGCTATAAACAGTCGTTCCCTCACCGGACTCTCTTTATTCTCTCGCTTCAAGTTAATAAGACAAAAAAAAAAAAAGCAGCTTGTCATGTGACCACGAAACCGCAAAGAAGCGTAAACTCATCTGTCCTGAAGACGTTGGAAAAATGTATAAAGTTAAACAGATGAACAGAAAACTGTGCGCTGGCCCTTTAAGAACGTCTTTAGCATCGCAGTAGCGCGACAGGTTACTGATGCTAGTAATATGGACCTGGCTGTTCATTGGCTTATTATTTATTCAACCTGCATTTGAAGACTCGGCATTTCTGTGTGTGTGTGTGTGTGTGTGTGTGTGTGTGTGTCCTCACGTGCAGACACAGGGAAGCGCTGCTGCTGAAGCTGGCGTGTCTCCCACAGAGCTGTGCAGTGTGGTGTGTGTAATCCACCGTCTTGTTCACATCGTCCCACTCAAAGTCCTTGAGCTCATACGGAGACAACACACTCTGCCCCGTGCTGTTTAACTCATCATACTCCCACAACTGACACACACACACACACACACAAAAAACACTTTTTAACAGAAAAATAAGCTAAAATGAGTATATAGGAAGTTCCAAAACACAGAGTGTGATTTATTAGGTGCTTTATAGTGTCTAAAGGTACAGGAAGGACAGGAAGTGATAAAACCAGCGCTGGAACACTTCCCCCTCGTCCACTTCCTCAAGCGTGTGAGATACGTGTTTCAGTCGACACACTGCTGCTCTGCTCCAACACAGCTTTCAAAATGGCCGTAAACAACAACAACAACAACAATAATAATAATAATAATAATAATAATAACATGAGGCTGGTACAGCAGCCCTTCCTAGAACATTTCTCAGGTACAGATTCTACAACACTTCCTGGTTTTAAGGTTCTAGCACACTTCCTGCTCAAGCATTCTAGGACCCTTATCACTCTATAATCTCCTGGTTGAACGTTCTAGATCACTTCTCGGTCCAGTCGTTTAGAACCATTCCTAGCTTTAATGTTCTAGCACACTTACTACTCAGGTCACCTAGAGAATGTCCAGGTCCAGCCTTTTAGAACACTAACCGGTCAAGCTTTCTAGAATGTTCTGGTTTCAATGCTCTAGAGCACTTCCTGGTTTTTAGTGTTCTAGAGCACTTCCTGGGTTTTAGTGTTCTAGAGCATTTCCTGGGTTTTAGTGTTCTCGAGCATTTCCTGGGTTTTAGTGTTTAGAGCACTTCCTGGGTTTAATGTCTAGAGCATTTCCCGGTTTTAATGTTCTAGAGCACTTCCTGGTTTTAGTGTTCTAGAGCATTTCCTGGGTTTTAGAGTTCTAGAGCACTTCCTGGGTTTTAAGTGTTCTAGAGCACTTCCTGGGATTAATGTTTTAGAGCATTTCCCGGTTTTAATGTTCTAGAGCACTTCCTGGTTTTAATGTTCTAGAGCATTTCCCGGTTTTAATGTTCTAGAGCACTTTCTGGTTTTAATGTTCTGGTTGAGCATTCTAGTACACCGCTCCTACAGTTTTGGTTCTAGGAAACATCCTCGTCAGGTGTTCTAGAGCACTTCTGAGTACAGTGATCTAGAACCCTCTCCAGTTGCCTGAGATTATACATATTCTTGAACACTCAGTAATTTAACGTTCTGGAACAGCTCCTTCTCTACATCGTCGTTAAACAGGAAACGCTTTTACCACCTCACATCTCCTAATCACGGTGTTCCGCTGTTAGACGGGCGGAACGTGACGGGCGTTCTCAGAGGGACAGTGAGACTCACGCGGGTGAAGACCAGAGCGCCTCGGTACTGCACGCTGCTCTCCGGTTCCACCTTCACACTGTCTGCAGGGTCTGAGCTGAGGAACTTGGGCCAGTTCACCTCCACTGCTGACTCAGCGGAGTGCGTGTGGATCACCAGCAGGGCCGGAGCTCCGCCGCTGCAGAACAGGAAGTGCAGTGTGTCGTTGTTGCCGAGGGCCCGTGCGTGGAGCACCGAGACGTTGGGGGGCGCCGCTGAGGGCGGAGTTAACCCGGGGTTCATCTCCAGTGACACCTGAACACCGAGAGAGGAGATACGACTGATTACTCTCTTCCTTTGCCTCAAAAACGGTCTGTAAAATAATCCTAAATGAATTAAAACAAATAAAACAAATAATTAACTATTTAATCTCTTCATACACTTTCTAATTCATTTGATTTATTCTATTTTTATTATTTATTTAAATTAATAAAATTTACATCAAACAAATATTAATAATTAACTAACTAATTTGCGTTTCATTTCAGTTTGTCACGAGCTTTTTGCTAACACACATGCTGGGGTTTTATATAATTTTAGAGAGATAACGTTAGCCGGGACACGCTACCAGCCAAATCTTACCCTGTAAAAAAGTGTCAAAAGTCACAGCACCATCATATCATATCACATCATATCACATCATATCATATCACTACTGCAGAGTATTGATGTGTGTGTTCATTCTGAAAGGTCACATGACCAGATACACACACTGTGTGGCTGATGCTGAGCTCATACAGGTCAGCGTGAGGTCAAATGTCAAGTCCGTGTAGCTGGAATTGTGCAAACTGTCACCTGATCTCTCCCTGCACCTAACAGCTAACCGACCCGCTTTAATCAGCGCTTTAAAACACACCGAGCCGTGAGGTCTAGTCAGCAAGGGGAAGTGAAGAGGGGAAGTGAAGAGGGGAAGTGTGCCAGGGCATTTAAAAATTCAGAACTGAAACTTGTGAGACAATTTCTAATTGGGTTTGAATTTATTTCAGCTGTTTAGTTTTGTCGCCCTCTAGTGTGCGCGTGAGAGAACTGCTGTGATTCCCTCATCCAGATAAACTAGTTTTATATCATTCAAATATATTATATTTTTAACATGAGAAATCATTTTTAATAAGAAATTCCAAATAACTGATATAAATACTTTATTTTTTTACACATTATTCCCATCTCTATAGTAACAGGATGTTATTTATTTATGTATTTATTTAAATTTCCCTTTACTGAATTAAATATCATCGGGAAGTTTATCTCCCAAAATATAACATAATGTTCTGCAGGCTGTGAATAGAAAAGTCTTTAGATGATGTAAAGACTGGTGCAGGAAGATTATTTTCTTTAGTTCATATTCAGTTTATTAATGTTATGTTTATAACGTTTACACTGGTTCATAGGCCAGACATTGCTTTTGTTTTTTTTTTGCCCCTTAATATCTTGAATAGTGACATTTTAACAATAAAACTACATTTAGGCAACATGATGATATAAAGACGATATCACGATAAACTACGCCATGTCACACTTCAAGGTATCACACTATCAGGACTTTATGAGACTTTTGTGATCTCAGATTGGAAGCAGATTTGTTGTTAAAATTCTGTACCTAATCTTTAAAATTATATTAATATTTGTGGAGGTTTTTTTGACATTCATTCCTGTTTTTTGTGTTAAATGTATTTTTGAAGACAACAAACACCAAACAACAACAAACAACAAAAAACAAGTAACGTTTTAATGCAACATTACTGTATTACTGGCAGTTTGTTAGCAAACCTAAATTTCATGATTTTATATATATAAATATAAAAATATCATATTTCTCTCCCTTATATAAACTCTGTATGCACATCATACGTTAGTATAATGTTTTTTAAACAATTATATTAACCCATATTTCATTAATTAAAAGATATAAAGCTGTTGTGGTTCAATCTGTCCAATAACTAATCACTGTAAGTGAAAAATGTATTACTGTATGGAAATGAGAGCATATTTATGATCTACTGATTCATTTGGATATTATTATAAATATAAATTGCATTAACTCTTATACAGGGGTAAACAAGTGGAAAAACATACCAGAGTGAGATACAGGACTTAAATTTAATTAATATACTACATAACAGATTAATAGATTAATAGATTAAACAACAAAATGACAGAATTAAAAAAACAAACAAACAAAGTACTAAAGCATTTCAGATAAATAAACTGTAAATATCTTTACCTTCCGTTTGAAAGTGTCCCCATTCCACATGAATCCATTCACACAACAAACTACAAGAAATAATGTGAAATAAATAAAATAGTAAGCTTTAATCGCCGACATGATGCTGTAAACAACACAGCACTCTGCTGATGCGGAAGTGAAACCCTGCTATGGCGGCTCAGTGCGGTCACGTGATCACAGTCAGCTGACTCACACCGTAATGGCGGACCAGTTCTTTTTTTTTTTTTTTTTCTTTTCACTTCGTTACACATTTACATCACAAGACAGAGAACAAGACACAAATACCAATAAATAAATAAATAAATAATAAAACGAGGAGCAAGACCTGAGATGAATTTGACTCCTAAACATTAATATTTCAACATAGAGCAGCATAAGGATTCCATCTTTCTATTTAGTTTTTTAAAGTATTTGAAATTCTGAAATGTTTTCACAAAATCACAAAAAATAACATAAAGGAGTGTTTACATTTCTTCCATTTACATGTGATATTTACCCAATAAAATTACCAGGTTCATTACGTCAGAAATTAGGGGATTCAAATTAATCTGGAAAAACAAGATATGTTGTAAAACTGTTTCACTGAAATTTAGAGGTAAAATCGCAGTAATAATAAAAAAGATGTTCAAATGTTCCAGGAAAGGAACTTCAAGGCACAAGGATCTGCCTCAAACTGAAATCTTTTCTGTATAAGGATTTTGTAATGAGTCTCTTTAACCTTTGGGGTATATCAGGGTATATCAAATAACATGTGAAGGATTTATCTCATACTGAAACCTCGACATTGCCAAGGGCACGACACTGAAAATCACCACCAATGATATGCTTAAATGCTTTAACACATTTAAACACATTACCTATTTTCACAGAAGGCTGATAAACAATAGGTTTGGATAAAGACTGAAAGACTGCTTTGAATTAGTTTCAGCAATCCAATGGGCACAGCCCTACATATCTTTTCATAACTTTTCACTGTAATTCTCACTCCAAATTTATCAATGAAGTCTTTAAATGGTAAGAAATGCCTTTCAATTATTATCCAATAAATCATAAAATAATGCCCTTTCCAAACCAAAGACTTTTAAAAAGAGACTTATTGCTCTATTATTCCCAAGAATGGAAGTGTGATGAGAGAATTTGTAGGTAAATATCATTTTCCAAAAAAGCAGTACTTGTTTATGGAAATTTGACAACTTCAGAGGAATTCTGCTAAGATTATAATCGCATTTCAGCACAAACTCAAGACCACCAATCGTTTTAAAAACATGATTTGGAATATAGTACCATACTGAATGTGGCGTTGATAAACATTCTTTCAGCCATTTAATTCTGAATGTCCCAAGAAGAGATTCAAAACTGATAGCTTTCACCCCACCCTGTTCGTACTCTTTAACCACGTGGGAATTGCGTAAATAGTTTGTTTTGCATTTCCATACAAATTTAAATAAAGCGGAATTCACAGATTTGACTATTTTAACTGCAGTATACAGAGCATAACATAGATAATTAAGTTTTGATATACCCTCTGTTTCAGTCCAAGGAATTCTGCCCAGTATAGATAGATTTCTAATCAACCAGTGATTTAAAGATTTTTCATACCTTCCAATTTAGAATTTAAATTTAGATTCTCTCTGTTATTAGAGTTCTTGGGAATCATTACCCCAAGGTATATAACCTCATCTTTCACCAGAATGCCCACTCTTTCTTTTAGAGCACAATTATGGATTGCCAATATTTCAAATTTTTTTAAATTAAGGGTCAATCCTGAAGCTTTTGAGCTTTTTTCAATAACTAATTTAACTATATCACTATTTTAAAGAAATAATGCAGTATCATCTGCAAATTGGTTAATAGTGAAATTCTTGCCTAATACATCAATCCCTATATTATGCTGAAGATTTGTAATAAATAGAGACAATAGTTCTGTTGCCAAATTAAATAATAACAGAGAAATAGGGCAACCTTTCTGAATTTCTCTTTTAATTTGAAATTTGGATGATGAGCCTTGATTAAGGGATATGCTGCTATAGATATCACTATAAAACATGGCAATCACTCTATGGAACATGGGACCAAAACCGAAAATTTCCAAAGACTTAAGCAAAAAAGAATGCTTTACAAAAGGGTGTCGAAAAAGTGCCTTGAAAAAGTCTAAGAATAAAATTAAGCTTGACTGAGGAATTAAGTAATTCACGCATATCAAGGAGTAACTGAATATGACCGTGAATACTTCTCCCTTTAATAAAAGCAGACTGAGTTTCCTCTATAATTTTACCAAAAACTTTCTTAAGCCTTTTGGCAAAAACATGAGAGAGCCATGTGAAGTCATTAGACAGAAGAGTTATTGGACTCCAATTGTTTAAAAATAACTTTGTTAGGCTTAGGGATGAGGACAATCAAACCATGTTTTGGTTTCTGATTTATCCACACAATCTTTCAATGTATTCTAATATCTTCTCAAAAATATTTATAAAATTCTATTATACCATCCATGCCTAGGGACTTACCATTAGGCATTTGAGATATTTAATTCAGAAATAGTAATATCTGCTTCCCTAAAGTTTTTTTAAAAAAATAATTATCTATAATGGGCACTTTATCACTTAAAAAGGAGAAGAAAAGATCACAATTTTTTTGAGAATACCATGATTTATAAAGATTCCCATAAAAGGAAGAAATGTACCCGCCAATCAATATTTCCTCTTCACATATTTGGTTATTTATACTAAGTTTATTGATTGTTTTTAAAGTCTGTTTGTGTTTTTCTAAATTAAAAAGCAACTCATCTGACTCAAGATTGTATAAATACCCCTTTAGCCTTCTCAGTATAAAAATCATCCAGCTGCAACTGAAGAAGGTGAAGTTCTTCCTGTTCGCTCTCAGTCAGACTCTCATTACTATCGAAATAATTTTATCTTGTTAAAGTTGATAACTCCCTTGATTTTCTATTGTTTGCTATATGTTTCCATTCTTTTATGTTAAATTTAACCCATTCCCATTTACCAACTGGGGTTAAGTCTGAATTTTTTTTAACATCATTAAGCATTACCAAAAAGGATTCACAAAAGATTTTCTTTTCAATAGATTACTGTTGAATTTCCAATTAGATCTAATCGGGGATGAGTTGATAATGCTCTTAACTGAAAGAAAAATGGCACTAGGGTCAGTTAAAGGTGAGGGAGAAATATCACAGTCATGTGAAATAGGGATAAGTTCGCTTGTTATCAACCAAAAGTCTCATCTAGGATGCTGAATACGTCCGGAAGAAGCTCCCATGTACACTGCTTTCTATGTGGATTCTTCACCCGTCAAATATCAACTAAATCAAGGAACTGAGATATGTTAGAAATTGAGGGGTTGTAAGAGAACAAATTAAAAAGGAGTAGGATATCTATCCTGCCATTCATCTGGAACAGCATTGAAATCTCCTCCAACAATAATTTTATCTGTAAAGTATGTTTTCTTCCAACCATCAACTATAGTACCTATATTTGAAAAAAAGCTTCCTATTAGTGGCCTTGTTAGTATATCCATAAACTTTCAGCAAAATGAATCTATAACCATCAGCTTCAAAAGCAACCATAATCCAATGTCCCTCATTATCGCCTGCAGTTGCAGTAATCTTACTATCCATACGATTAAACAAAAAGGCCACCCCTGTGATGTTCCATTAGAGAATACAGGCTCTCCCCCATTCTGACATCCAAAATTTAGTGACCGCATCAGTTGAATGGGTCTTTTGAAGAAAAAACAATTCATTTTAACTTGTTCCTTGCAAAAAAGAAAAAGTGCCTTATGTTTAACTTTATTCCTAATACCTCCAACATTTAGAGATACAGAAAATGAAAATCTTAGTGCTTGCTCTCTACTACTACTACTACTACTTTCTTCTTTTACTACTTTCGTATAATAATTTTACTTTACTTGGTTAGAGAACTCTCAAGAACAGGCACACGTCCTCAAACTGTCTTACCAAAGTTTAAACAGTCACCCTCTGTCAGTCTTCCCTTTTTTTCCGAGACGATGAACAGTATCCACAGTGTTCTGCAGCTGCTCTGGAGAGTGATGAATGATCTGTGACATAAGGTCAATCACTACAAGGCATATGGAGGTGCACAGTTTTTAGAAGATATCAAGGGCAAAAAGGCACTGCCTCTAATGCTAAGCCCTGTTATAGCCACTGCTGCACACCCAATTCATTCCTAATTATGATAATTGGCCAATCAGAAGCGTCCAGAGACAGTAAACTTGGTGTCTGTAAATTTGACCCACTGGAATTCTGATATAATGATTTAAAGCTGTAATAAATCTGTCTCTATTCGACTGTTTTAAAATTACCTCTGGTGTGAACCAAGCTAATTGACTTACCAAACAAATGTATAGAAACATGAAATATGTGTAGTTTCAGTAAAAAATTCAGTTTCAACTTTTGGCCTTATGTGTAATCTCTGTAACAAGTGCTCACTGTAATTCATAGAAAAAGTCTACAGTTTTGTGGTTTCATGTGTTTTTTTATACTGTTCTACTGTGTTTATGCAGTTTTAATTGTGTTTTTCTGCAGTTCTGTTTCATTCCTCCTGACCCCCAGAGACGATGATTGGATTATTTTTCCATCATTACAACTTGTTGGTGAGTTCTCACATGGTGACACTTGCCTCACGGTTCTATCCGGGGGTTGTCTTCTGTGCCATTGGCTATCGTGGTAACCATTTTGATTGTTTATTTCATTTTTTGCTTGTTTTTGCACATCGTGGCTATGCGCTGTCGAGTTACAAGCCATTCGCTGATTGTGTGTGTGCGTGTGTTTCCCTGTGTCGGCAAGACATCGCATGTCTCCATCGCAATTTGATCAGTACGTTTTTTTTTTCTTCTTTTTTTTTTTTTTAACGGGCTTATATTTTCTGCACTTTACCTCACAATTCTATCTGGAGGCGTGTCACCCGCATTTTAAGACTAGTTATTGAGCGAGTTTGTGTTTCGGCTGTCTCGCGTTTCATATATTGTGTTGTACACTGTGTCTGCCTGTCCTAGCCATAGGTGTTTGTCAAATTATTAATTTGGTGCCCATACACTCTTCTCTCTGTTCTCTCTTGACTGCTCGCAGGCAGATATGGCTCGCCCAAGCCAGGTTGTCAGAGGATTGTAAGAAAACCCTGAGAGACCTACCCATGACTGTTATACGCCTGTGTAGATGTGCTTTCGTTACATGCCCTCTAACCGAGCTCAGGCCCAGCAGAGATTTCCTGGGTTGGACAATGCCCAGATGCGTTGCCCCATGGTAGTCCCACCCCCTAACTTGCCCCAGGGGGTCTGTTTCAGCGCCCCACCACAATTTCAAAAGATGAGATGCTCAGGCCGGTGGTCGGACATTTTACAGCACATCATCTGAGTTATTGGGAAGGCACAGTGTCTGATCCTTGGGTCTTGGCAACACTGCACAACGGATATACTCTGCAGTTCCACTGTTAGCCCCCAAACGTTTTCGGGATGCATCCCGACTGTTATGTTGGACCGGATCCGTTCAGCAGCTCTCTCTCAAGAAATTCATTCCTTGTTAGAGAAGAGAGCAATAGAGGAGGTTCACCTCCTAGTTCAGAGGGATGGGTTTACTCGACATATTTTCTAGTTCCAAACTGGCATGGAGGTTTTCATCCAATTTTAGATTTGAGGAAACTCAACAGGTTCTTAAAGAAGCTCCCCTTTCACATGTTGCACATGACCAACGTTCTTCAATCAGTGATGGAGGGAGATTGGTTCACGACTGTCGACCTGATGAATGCATATTTTCATGTTCCAATTGCTGTGCATCACAGGAAGTTTCTATGTTTCAGTTTGAAGAACCAGACTTATCAGTTCAGGATTCTACCATTTGGTCTTTCCTTAGGCCCTTGAGTGAGACGAGGGACCAGGCTGTGCACAATACCCAGCTGCTACTGGACCACGTCACCAAGTTGGGTCTCTTAATGAACAGGGCAAAGAGTTCTCTGTCTCCCATGCAGTCCATCACGTTCATTGGGATGACAATCAATTCGGTCACAATGCATGCCTCTCTGTCTCCGTCTCTGATGACGTATATCCTAAATCTTCTTGCTCAGTTTCGTCTGGGGGCATCTCTCCAGTATGGGGTGTTACTGAGGCTGATTGGGATGCTGACGGCAGCCACTTCTGTAATTCCCCTTGGACTGCTTCACCTGTGGCCCCTGCAGGTGTGGAACAACAACCTACAGTTGGATCCATCCCGTCATTGTCATCAATGCATTGTAGTGACTCGCAATTGTGTGCATGCCCTTCAGCAGTGGACATCACTAGGCTTTTTGACAGCAGGCGTTCTATTAGGAATTTTTCCTTGTCGTCGGGAGTTGGTAACAACCGATGCATCCCTCATGGGTTGGGGAGCAGTTTGGAACCACAGAGGTATCAGTGGCAAATGGTAGAAGGACTGGTCTATGGATCACATCAACCTGATGGAGATGCATGCAGTTTTTCTGGCCTTGAGACATTTCCTTCCAGTGCTGGCAGGCCACCACATGCCTGTACACTCGGACAATACATCAACGGTTTTCAATCTGAACCATCAGGGGGACACAAAATCAGAGAGGTTACTATGGCTCACTCATGATATCCTCACTTGGTCACTTCCGCGGTTTGCATCTCTGGGCTGTTTATCTGCCGGGGGTAGTCAATCAGGCTGCAGGTGCTCTGTCCAGGAATTGGCTACATCCAGGTGAGTGGAGGCTCCACCCAGATGTAGTTCAAGATATTTGGCAGGATTCCGGTATGGCGGAAGTGGATCTATTTGCTTTGAAGAACACAACTCACTGCCCATTGTGGTTTGCTCAGATGGAAGCATCCAGTCCGTTGGGCTGGATTGTCTCCTGTATGCATTTCCTCTGACTCCTCTGTTGTGGGAGACACTTCACAGAAATGCTCAGGGCAGACACAGGGTGCTAATGATAGCACCACTGTGGCTGTCCAGACCATGGTTTCCCTTGCTCCTAACCTTGTTAGTGGACAGACAGAGGCAGCTTCTTCTCAGGAGTGATCTGCTATCCCAGCTGGATGGCTGTATTTGGCAGCGAAACCCAGCTTGTCTACAGTAATGGGTCTGGCCTCTGGGGCCAACTCCCTTCTAGCACACTGTGAACCCTTGGTCATTCACACTGTTCTCAATGTAAGGGCTGCTTCTACATGGACTCTTTATGCCTATCGATGGAAGTCTTTTTGTTTGTGGTGCGAGTCTCGTAGTTTTGACCCTGTACAATGTACGGTTTCAGTAATTTTGAGTTTTGTACAAGGTCTTTTGGACAGTGGCAGGGCAGCCTCAATCCTGGTGCCTCAGTCCTGCTCACTCTCTCCTTTCTCCAGTGTGGAGTTTACCTCTGGTGTTGGAGTCTCTCTGTCAACCTCCTTTTGAACCATCGGAGAATGCAGATCTTAGGTTGAAGTAATTGAAAGCCGTCTTTCTCCTGATCATGGCTTCTACATATAAAGGGTTAGTGAACTTCATGCACTGAGCCAGTCCTGCATGAGATGGAAACCAGAGGGTGCTGGTGTAATCCTTTGGCCCAGTCCGACCTTCCTTCCTAAGGTGCTCCTTCACCAGTTTATTAATCAGTCCATTGAGCTGCTTTCCTTCAAAACAAAAGTTCTTGAACCACATCCTCTGCTCCTGTGCCCTGTATGAGCCTTGAGGTGCTATGTGGAGGCTACAGTGCAGTTAAGACAATCAGAGCAGTTGTTTGTCTTTTATGTGGGTGTTAAGAAAGGTGACCCTCTGTCTAAGCAGAGGTTGTCACGGTGGGTTGTAGGCTTGGCAACCAATGGCCAGGGCCATCAATTGCCATTCCACCAGGGCTGTTTCCTCTTTGTGGGCTGCCTTCAGGGGTGTTTCTCTTGACATATGTGCTGCAGCGACATGGTCTTTTCCCTGTACCTTTGCAAGATTCTACAATGTCGCTGTTACTTCATCCCAGGATCTGAGCTTGGCTATAAGTCGCTGATAATCCCCATTTTTCTGGTAAGTTACTTCCTTATGACTTTGTCAGTATGGGTCATCCACTGCTATAACACCATCTCTGGCAGTCAGGAGGAATGAAACAGAATGCTGGTTATGGATGTAATTGTTGTTCTGTGAATTCCGGATGACCGCCAGAGTTCCCTGTCACTCGGAAGATGTGAGAAAGACGCTCCGAGGCAGGGTGCTGAGCTGCAGTGGCTTATATGCCCTCAGCTCCGCTCACGTCACTATGTGACTTCATTGGTGTATCTTTTTCGACCTATCTGCCTGGCTCTGCGATTATCCACTGCTACAACACAGTCTCTGGTGGTCGTCGGAATTCAATTCAATTCAATTTTATTTGTATAGCACTTTTAACAATGGACATTGTCGCAGAGCAGCTTTACAGAAATAAATGGATTCACAAAAATATATTGTAAATATTTTAATTTATCACTGTGAATTTATCCCTAATGAGCGAGTCAGAGGTGATGGTGGTGAGGAAAAACTCCCCGAGATGATATGCGGAAGAAACCTTCAGAGGAACCAGGCTCAAAAGGGAACCATCCTCATCTGGGTGCAATGAATAGTGCGATTATAAATAAACCCCTTCTATTATTGTGTACTATATGGACAAATAGTGCAATTGTGCAACCAATAAATTCATCACAGTTTTTGCAAGAAATCCGGCTGGTTAAAATCTATCCACTGTCCCCTGATGGAGTCCTGAGTACGAAGCTGCTAGTGGCAACTGCAGCCCCAAAGCCACTACAGCAATCGCAGTCCCAAGCCATTACAGTATAGCTCCCCATATGTGATCCCCATGCCATCTCCACATCCCCCCGGTGGCACCATCCCCAGCAATCCAAACAGTCCATATGGGGCCCCAGCAGCAGCAGCGAGCAACTCAACTGATGAGAACTCCAACCAGAAGTAGGGCATCAGGATGGGTCAGGCAGCGAGGAGGAGCAGAAGGGGTCAGGATCACTGGCATCTCTGGCATCTCAGGAGTAGCATGTGTAGCTCGACAGAGAGTGAGGGACAGAGAGAGATGGAGAGAAAGGAAGAGATTGTTAGGTGAGCTTTTGTCCTCTAATGGTTAAGCACAATGTACTTTGCATGCGGAGCCCAAGCAGGGACTCCGGCAAGACTAGCTATGACAGCGTAACTAAAAGGGAGAGCCAGAAGCTAACACAGACATGAGGGAGTCCTGGGACATAAAGCAGCAGCCACTCCACCGTCAACAAACCTGAGTGAACGTGTGAGAGTGGGGGGGCGACAGCATCCAAACATCCCAGTTCACCACAACAGTCTATGCCTGTGAAACCCTCCAGACCTGCCCCTGTACCTAAGAAAACTATTCACAAAAGGCTTGACTAAACAAATATGTTTTCAGCCGAGACTTAAACACTGAGACTGTGTCTGAGCCCCGAACACTAAGTGGAAGGCTGTTCCATAACTGTGGGGCTTTGTAAGAGAAAGCTCTACCCCCAGCTGTAGCCCGCATTATTCGAGGTACCAACAAACAGCCTGCACCTTTAGATCTGAGTAGGCGTGGCGGATCATAAAAGACCAAACGTTTGCTCAGGTACTGTGGCGCGTGTAACGCCTCGTCCGAGGCGGATTGTGTAGGATCCATCAGCAGAGATGAAAGCAGATTAATCCGAAAAGGCAGGCAGAAACACAATCAGGAAACGAGAGCAAAGTCCGAAAAACCAGGAAGTCAATCAGCGAGAAAATACAATACCGAAATCGCAAGGCAAAGGCAGAAATCAGAAAAAACAAACCAGGGTCATACACATGAAGAAAACAGTAAACAAGGCAAAAGAAAACGCTCAGTAATGTCCCAAAAACAATACTTCGCGTCCTCTTGTGGTGAACGAGCTGCTTAAATGTCCCTGAAAACCCCGGAAGTGTTTCTCAAGGGTGGCGTCAGAACTCAGGCGAGGGCTCCCTCTGGCGGGCAGGTGCCGATGGTGACGTTACAGCGCGAGACCATTTAGTGCTTTATAGGTCAATAGTAGTATTTTATAATCAATACGAAATTTGATTGGGAGCCAGTGCAGTGTGGATAAGATAGGGGTGATGTGGTCATATCTTCTGGTTCTAGTAAGGACTCTCGCTGCTGCATTCTGGACTAACTGGAGCTTGTTTATGCTCCTACTGGAACATCCAGACAGTAAGGCATTACAATAATCCAACCTAGAGATAACAAAAGCATGAACTAATTTTTCTGCATTGTGTAGTGACAATATATTTCTTATTTTAGCAATATTTCTGAGATGAAAGAAAGCTATCCTAGTTATATTATCTACATGAGCTTCAAAAGAAAGACTAGAGTCGATAATCACACCAAGGTCTTTTACTGCTGCACATGATGAAACAGAAAGGTCATCCAGAGTTATTATGTAATCAGAAAGCTTACTTCTAACTGCATGTGGTCCTAGTACAAGTACTTCTGTCTTGTCAGAATTAAGTAAGAGAAAGTTAATAAGCATCCAGTGTCTAATGTCTTTTACACATTCATCTACTTTATTAAGCTGGAGTCTGTCATCTGGCTTTGCTGAAACATACAACTGTGTGTCATCAGCGTAACAGTGGAAGCTAATACCATGCTTATGGATAATTTTACCCAGAGGTAGCATATATAGAGAAAAGAGCAGTGGGCCTAAAACAGAGCCTTGCGGGTCACCAAACTTTACCTTAGTATGTGTAGAAAAGTCACCATTTACGTTTACAAACTGATAACGATCAGTCAAATAAGACCTGAGCCAGGAAAGGGCCCTTTCCCTTAACGCCTACTACATTTTCTAGTCTATCGAGGAGAATAGCATGATCAATGGTATCAAAAGCTGCACTAAGGTCAAACAGCACAAGCAAGGAGACACAACCCTGATCAGAGGCCAGTAGTAAGTCATTTACAACTTTAACCAGCACTGTCTCTGTGCTATGATGAGGCCTAAATCCTGACTGATACATTTCATGAATGTCATTCCTATGTAAGTATGAGCATAGCTGCTGTGCTACAACCTTTTCTAGGATCTTGGAGATAAAGGGGAGGTTTGATATTGGTCTATAGTTAGACAACTGACAGGGGTCAAGGTCAGGTTTTTTTAATCAAGGGCTTGATAACTGCTAATTTAAAAGATTTAGGTACATAGCCAATGCTAAGGGAAGAATTGATTATGTTTAAAAGAGGTTTGATTGTTTCAGGAATTATCTGTTTGAGGAAACAAGTAGGTAAAGGATCTAGCATACAGGTTGATGATTTTGATGATGAAATTAGTGAAATTACTTCAGTCTTTTCAAGGGGAGTAAAGCGTTGTAGTTGTTTATCTAATATTATTATATAATCATCTACAGGTTTAGTTATAGAACTGTCCGATTTTTAAACAATAGTCTGAATCTAGCTTGATATTTTCAATTTTACCATTGAAAAAATTCATGAAGTCATCGCTGCTATATAATGATTGTGGGCGTGTTTCTATTGTGGTCTTATTCCTAGTTAATTTTGCTACAGTATTAAATAGGAATCTAGGATTATTTCTGTTATCTTCAATTAGGGTGGAGAGATACATTGATCTAGCAGCACTAAGAGCTTTCTTATAGCTCAAAAGGCTCTCCTTCTATGCTATTAGAAATACTACCAATTTAGTTTGACGTCATTTACGTTCTAGTTTTCGAGTGGTCTGTTTTAAAGTTCGTGTGTGATCGCTATACCAGGGTGCTAGCTTTTTCTCCCTAATTATTTTTCTTTTAAGTGGAGCCACCTTATCTAGCGAGTTGCAGAACGTTGATTCTAAGCATTCAGTTGCCTGGTCAAGTTCTTCGGGATCAGACGGTGATCCAATCATGGTTGATAAATCTGGGAGATTACTGATAAAACTCTGTGCAGTTGTTGACATGAACGTACGTTTCACACGGTGACATGGCAAGGTGCATATACTATGATTAAGACACATTTTAAATGAGATGAGGTAATGATCTGAGATAGCTTCAGACTGTGGACATGAGACTATATTTTCTATATTTAATCCGAATGTTAGTATTAAATCAAGAGTGTGACCACCACTACATTCTAAAAACATTCTGATTAACCCCTACTGAATCTAGAATGGACACAACTGCTGTTCTCAGAGAGTCTTCTGGATTATCAAAATGAATATTAAAGTCTCCAACAATTAATGCTTTGTCTAAAGAAACAACCAGGTTAGAGATGAAATCTGCAAATTCAAACAGGAATTCCGAATATGGCCCTGGGGGTCTGTAAATAATAATTACTGTAATCACCTGGGTAGACTTATTTTTAGTGGCTACATATGTTTTTTAGAATAAAGAACTTCAAATGCGTTGAATTTATGACTAGGTTTTTGTGTGACGGCTAGATTATCATTATAAATGACTGCGACGCCTCCTCCTCTGCCAGTTAGACGGGGCTGATGTATGTAACTGTACCCGGGAGGACTAGCTTCATTTAATGCTACAAACTCGTTTGGTTTAATCCACGTTTCTGTTAAACACAGTACATTAAACTCCTGATCAGTAATGGTTTCATTAACAATAAGCGCTTTAGACGTAAGAGATCTAATATTCAACAGTCCTAGCTTCAGATCAACGGTGCTGGCTATGCATTCGGCTTGGTTTAATTTTATGTTAATTAGGTTACTAAAACAAATTGTCTGAGTATGTCTATAATTTTGTTTAGCTCGGGGAACAGACACAGTCTCAATACGGTGGAACCTAAGTGACGACTCAGTGCAGCTAGCAGACGGTCGGTTTAGCCTGCTTGTCTGCTCCCTGGCCTTGGCCCTGGATTGTCACCGATTAACTAGTCCTGTTCTATGACTATGTGCTATGCTGCAAGAAATGAGAGCAGCACCTCCCTGTGTGGGATGGACACTGTCCCGCCCTAACAGGCCAGCCTTGCCCTCAAAGTTAGTCCAATTATCTATAAAGCCCACATTGTTTTCGGAGCACCACCTGGACATCCAGCAGTTCAGCGACCATAACCTGCTGTTAGCTACATCGCCACGGCGCATTGGGATGGAGGCAGAACATACTACAGCATCGGACATCGCCTTCACTAATTTACACACCTACCAACTAACTACCATGTTACGCTAATTTACACACCTACCAACTAACTACCATGTTACTCTTAGTAACCTCAGACTGACGAAGGCATATATCATTAGCTCCTACATGAATAACTATCTTTGAGAACCTGTGCTTGCCTAAGACCCTAAGATTACCTGCTATGTCCAGCGCCCTGGCTCCTGGTATACACCTAACTAAAGCTGCTGGTGCCCCTAAAGGCCTAGCTAATTTCACGTGCCGCAAGATAGAGTCACCTATAACCAGAGCTCTTTCAGGTTTCTCAGCGGGTGCTTCACTGAGGAGAGCAAACCTGTTGGACACGTGAAGCGGAGAGGAGTGGTGCTCCTGTGGGCGAGCCTTAGAGTTAGCTTTGGCTTTGCGATTATGCCACCGAGTCGTCACCCATTTGCCCCGCTGTGAGGGCTCTAATACCGGAGTTGGGGGATTGCTAACTCCGCCTAAGATATCCAGACTTTCTCCTACAGAAACTACGCTGCTCTCACTCTCACTAACCCTCTCTAGAGTCTGGATGCGCACCTCTAATGCTGCAATCTTCTCCGTCAGAGAGCTAACTAACATGCATTTATCACAAATAAAGCTACTGCTAACGACAGAGGAAGAGTGACTAAACATCCTGCACTCAACACACTGAACAAGCTGAATGTTATGACATGTTGTTTAACGCACCTTAGTCGAAGATTTTTTGATATTATTTTAGTCGGCGTGGACCCGGTGTGGATGGCCTCCGCTCGCTGTCTTGACAAAATACAAAAGCGCATTTCGAGAGAAAGAAAAATGAAAATACGGTAGAAGAGAACATGAAAAATACAACAGATGAAAACGATAGCGCAAAATTATTGATTTAAAAGAAAGAAAGAAACAGTATAGTTAAAACGCCGACGCAGGCAAGAAACTCCCAGCAAAACAGGAATTCACAGAACAATGGTTACATCCGTAACCAGGGTTTTTATGGATAGTTAATTTCCAGAATATAAATTTAAAAAAGCAATAGAAAATACAACTAATATAATTATATTATGAAAAAAAGAGGCTAAAAGTGGCCTTTCCACAAAGAGGAAAAAATGTCTTCAATTTTGCTGTTTTAAAAAAAATGGCAGTTCTAAAAAAAAAACTGTTGTTAATGTAGTTTTACCTGTACTTTTATGTATTGTTATTATGTTCAGTTAGCCTGTAAAGTGTGAGCTGATAAAAACAAAAGAAAACAGAAATCCAAATGATAGACTTTTAACCATACAACTGTTGAAACTTGAAGTCCATTCCAGTGGACACACAAAAACCGTTAAAGACATAATGCTTCATCAAAAAAAAAAAAAAAAAAAAAAAAAATCAGGCTTATTTGTCAATGGTTTAAGTAGAAGAAAAAAATTATTAGTTATAATAGTTATGTAAAAAATGAGTTATAATAGTTATGTAAAATAGACGCTTCATCCTCCTACCATCTGGAGAAGGTACAGGAGCATCCATCCACCACCAGCAGACTCCATAACAGTTTCTTCCCTGAGGCAGGCAGATTACTCAACAACCTGCTAACTCCCAATGCTCACTCAAACACCCAACCCAGTACGACTCAATACCACTGCACACCTGCACTTCACAAAGCTGCATCAGACACTTTATGGAACAATAAACCAATTGCTGCTACCCTACCAATAGTTTAATTCAATTCAGTTCAATTTTATTTGTATAGCGCTTTTAACAATGGATATTGTCGCAAAGCAGCTTTACAGAAATAAATGGGTTCAAAATATATTGTAAATACATGAATTTATCCCTAATGAGTGATGGTGGTGAGGAAAAACTCCCTGAGACAATATGAGGAAGAAACCTTGAGAGGAACCAGGCTCAAAAGGGAACCCATCCTCATCTGGGTGCAACGGATATTATAAATTATAAATCATTCCCTTGTATTATTGTGTACTATATGGACAAATATTGCAATTGTGCAACCAGTAAATTCATAACAGTTTTTGCAAGAAGTCCAGTTGGTTAACTCTATCCACTGTCCACTGATGGAGTCCTGAGTACGAAGGTGACTTGAAAAGTGTGTCATAATCATTGAAACAGGCAGAAGGTGATGAACAGAAATGGACCTGATAAAAAACAAAAAGAACTTCTTGTTTAAACTTGACATGGGATGTGATGTAATGTCAACCAAAACCTATCAAGCATAAACATCAGAGGAAGGCTCCACTCATCCAACTGCAAACTACTTGCATATTCAGGCCACAAGATGGCACCATTGGGCAAAAGATCACTGAACACAGCAATAAGATGAGAACATTTTCCACTGCTTACAATAGAAGAAGTGGCGTCATGCATACCAAATACTAAATATTTCTCAGTGTTAGATGCAAATCAAGCAAAAGAAAGAAAGTTTAAGCTGTGTACACCCATAGGAAGATACCAGTAGTACACAGTTATAGAAGGGAATGATTTATAATCGCACTATCGGGTGTCACCCAGATGAGGATGGGTTCCCTTTTGAGTCTCAGGGAGTTTTTCCTTGCCGCCATTGCCTCTGGCTTGCTCATTAGGTATAAATCCACATAATTACAATTTATTTTGAATTAATTTAATTTGAATGTATTTATTTTTGTGCAGCTGCTTTGTGACAATGTCCACTGTTAAAAGCGCTATACAAATAAAATTGTATTGAATTGACTAGTCAAGTAAGATGAGGACAGATGATTGTTAGGTCAATCTTGCTAGTTGTAAGGCTTTATTGACAGAAACCAGAGCAGTCTCCGTGGAGTGGCTGCTTTTGAAGCCAGTCTGCTTGGTGGCCAGGAGGTTGTTCTGTGTGAGAAAAGTGGAGAGTTGATTGAAAACAGCTCTCTCAAGGGTTCTGGTCGGGAAAGGGGGAAGGGAGACAGTTCTCAACAGCAGCAGGGTTAAGTGTTGGTTGTTAAGCAGTGGGGTAACTAGAGATAGAGATAGGGTCTAGAGAACAGGTTGTAGGATGGCTAGAGAGGTGGAGCTTAGAGACATCAGTCTCTGAGAGAGGGGAGAAGGAGGACAGTTGAGAGTTGCATGTAGGGAGGAGCTTGTCTGTGGGTGTCTGGGGTGGAGAATTGGTTCCTGATTGATGTAACCTTAGTGGAAATGAAAGTGGTGAAGTCATCTGCAATCAGAGAGGTAGAGGAAGGGGAGGAGGAGACAGAGAAGAGAGGAAAATGTTGTGAAGAGAGTACAGGTGTTAGTAGAGCAGCCAGTCTTCTCCTGGTAATATGTGGCTTTAGCAGTAGAGATACTGTGGGAAAAAGTGGAGAGAAGAGTTTGGTAATTGGTTAGATTAGTCAGATCGTTTGATTTATGCTATTTCCTTTCAGCTGCTCTGAGCTTGGTCTGGTTGTTACGATAAGCTTCTGCGAGCCAAGGGGTGGTGGAGTGTTGGAGTGCACAAGTGGTGCAAGAGGACCTGAAAATGGCACCTGGGCTAGGCTACAGGCTAACACTACAAGAACAGCTGTCCCATCATTATTTCTGGCAAACTTTCGCTCTCTGGACAATTGAATGGACTTGCTCAGGTTCAGACTGATCACTGTTGCTACGCTTTAATTCTGATTGAAGTGTAGCTCCATTGCAAAATTCTTGACTCGCCTGTTCACTCCATGTTTCCGCAAGGACAGAAACTCATAATCAGGGAAGACCAAGGGAGTAGGGCTGTGTGTGTATGTGAACAAATGTTGGTGCACAAACCCTTCAATCATTAGTAGGTACTGCTCTGTAGCAGTAAAGTACCTAATGATAAAGTGCCATCCACACTATCTGCTTGGGAAATTATTATCATTACCATTGCTGCTAAGTGGACACACTGGGGACTACAGGATGTGATCAGCTCACCTCAGGCTTTCAGATCACAGCTCTGTGCTTGTAATGCCCACATATCAACCGCTGCAACAGGAAAAGACTGCCACTAAAACCATCAAAGTGTGGCCAGAGAAAGCGGTTTGAGAATTGCAGGACTGTTTTGATCACACTGATTGGAACATGTTCAAGGATGTTGCTACGTGTGGAGACTAGACAAATTTGGAGGAACATGCGTCATCTGTCACTGGCTACATCAGCAAGTGTACGGACAATGTTGTGATCACCCGCACTATCACTACACAACCCAATCAGAGGCTCTGGCTGAACTCCGAGATATGGTCACTACTCAAAGCCAATGATGTTGCATTCAGACTAGGTGACAGAACGGTGCTCAGGGCAGCAAGGATCACCCTCACCTGTGGAATCAAGAGGGCCAAGACCTCTTACACGTGGAAGATAGAACAACATCTCACCAACAAGGACCCACGGTACACAATGCTTGTGCCCTGCCTCCACCAATGACATCTCTCTTCCAGACACATTAAATGACTTCTATCCCTGGTTTGAAGTATTCAGCACAGAGGCAGCAGCATGCAGCTCCTCCCGGCAACCTGGTGCTGACAGTGACCACTGCAGATGTGAGGAAAACCCTGCTGGCCCTGATAACATACTGGCGAGGGTCCAATATAGCTGGAATGGAGGCCTGAATGTGGACCATGACTAGCTACGTGAAGCACTTCATAACGATTAGTGTGTGCAATGGGGTGGTAATCATTAAGGCATGTAACTGGAGGCCTCTTTGGCATGGGGATGATGGTGGCTGATTTGAGGCAGGTGGGACAGCAGCCAGTGCCTGGGAGATCACATCTGCAGCAGTTGTGTGCTGAAGTAGTGCACCCAACAGCTTCTTCACAGACATCTTTAACATATTTCTGGCACAGGCTGCTGTCCCCACCTGCCTCAAATCAGCCACCATCATCCCCGTACCTGCAGAAAGTTCTTGCTTAATTACACACCATTAGTGAAAGACAAAGAACTAATGAGAAATTAAGTATAATCAGTTTTATATAATTTAACTAAGTTAAATGTGGATCTAACAGACCTAATATTTATCCTTATACTTACATAAATTGCTAAATTCTGCACAAACAGATCAAAGAATTCTGAGGCAACTAATGTCAGAAGGTTATTAGTTTTCAGTTTTGACACAAGTAGAAATGGATGAAGGAGATCACGACTCTTCCATACTATTAATGTAAAATAAGTGTGCACTGTCAGTTAGCTCAACCAGAGATCCTGCACTAAAGAAAGACATGAAACCAGCTTCGTGCTCCACACCCAGCTAAACACACAGAGTCAGTTTTAACCAGTAAAACAGAGAGCAGTGTAGAGGAAGTGAGATTTACATGAAGACGGTTGAGTGATCCTCTTTCTCCCAGAATAGAGCAGCACTTTCACCAGATGTTCAACTTCCTTCAGCCAAACTCACTGAAGCACAACACACAGCACTGAATCTACAGCTAAACACACTCTCTCATCACACTGATAATGACTATTAACTCTAATAAAAGAACACACAATGTCCAAAATGAAGCTTTATTTCCGCAGAGCAAAACTACAGGAAGAGCAACAGGACAGTGAAGAGAGTAAAGACAGAAATGTCAGCATTGTGTAGAACTGAAACTCTATTGTAGATGGATGTGTAAGCAGCTCAGTGTTAAATTGTATCTTGGAGCTGTTAGGCTTCACACTGGCTCTTTCTGAACGTGACCGGATGATTGACGCCGGCATGGGAGACCGTACAGACAAACTCCTCCCCCTTTTCCCAGAGTGCTTTGCTGAGGGTCAGGGTGCTGCTGCGTGTGTAACCGTCCTTCTTCTGTTCTTCTGCGCTGGTCAGAACCCCGTCCTTCACCTGGGAGCCGTCCACTGTCCAGCTCACCAGCGCCCCCTGTGGAGAGTAGGCAGACAGCAGGCAGAGCAGCGAGGCCGATCCCTCAGACAGCTGCAGAGAGGAGGGAGGGAGCAGAGACACGGAGGGCTTCACCGCGGGACCGGCTGGAGACCACAAACACACAATAAACTCACATTTACACACGCTTACACAACATTTACTCATTACTGCTTATTCACATTACTGCAGTTCAGTAGAACTACTCAGCAGGAGAACATTTACTAGTTACTCGTTATATTGTGGAGCCACTCGGACTTTGATCAGCTTTATTCGGGGAGTGTATTCCAGTCCTCCTAAGCTGTTCTGTTACTTTTACATGTAGTCCTACAGAAAAATAAATACACTGATGATGTAAATACACTGATATTCCACAGAATCAGGGCTGGAAAATGCAACATCACACCTTCCCTTTGAGTTTCCTGAGAACAAGATTTACTCTGTTACAAATCACATATCTGGCAAAAAGGCAATCAGTCCAGTGATGGAAATAACCACATCACACCACATCCACCTTTCTACACACTGTTTCTCTTTGTTTGGAGATTCAAAATCAGTACATCAGTAAAATTATAGAAGGCTCACAGGCACAGGATGAAGTTTTATACCACGTCCTTCACAGCACACAATATGAACTTAAGAAGCTGTGAATGTAAAAGTGCTCTGTTTACTGAGGAACACACTGCGAACTTATTCAGCTAACAGCTAACTCCTGACTTTTCTGTCTTTAGTGTTATTTTTATTTTACTGCAGCTGTGTGTCATTATCAAAAAAATCCACTATATTCTTTTTAAATGAATAAATAAATAGTGATTCTTTATGATGCCTAAATTATTTACTTACTAGAGTTCAACATAAATAATTTTCTAGTTGTCTAAACTTTATTCAATTTTCTGATTAACAATGAAATAAATTTATAGAATTTTAAATAAAGAAGAGAGACTTACTGATGATCAGTTTGGTTCCTCCACCGAAAGTCAACCACAGTGATACATTCTAATGAAGCCGTCGTACAAAAACCTCTGTTACACTACAGTGACCACACACACACACACACACACACACACACACACAGACACAGTTGTGGTGTTTGCATATGTGTGCTGTGTCACTGCTGCACACACTTTAAGAGCTGTAGTGCTGATCAGAGTGTGTTCAGTCCTTTCAGAGCCACTGACACGCAGCACAATGATGATGGTACTGATTCTACTGCTGGGGACACTGGGACTCCTCGCTCACCGTGAGACACTCTCTTTACTTTTATTATTCATACAAACCATCAAATCACTCTCACACTCATTACTACATTTGTTTCCATTATTTTAACTCCGCATCCTTTTCTTTAGAGTCCTTTGGGGAAACTGTCCTGACTCAGTCTCCAGGATCTCAGTCTGTTTCTCCAGGAGAATCTGTTACTCTCACCTGTAGCGCCAGTACCGATATTGATGATGACCTCCACTGGTACCTGCAGAAACCTGGAGAAGCTCCTAAACTCCTGATCAGATATGCATCTACTCGTCAGTCTGGCATTCCAGATCGTTTCATTGGCAGTGGATCTGGTTCACAGTATAATCTAAAAATCTCTGGAGTTCAGTCTGAAGATGCAGGAGATTATTACTGTCAGCAGGATGACAACCTTCCGTACACACAGTGTTATAGCGCCGTACAAAAACCTCCCTCAGCTGTAGAGGAAGTGCTCTGAGTCAGAAACACACACTGATCTGAGAACAGCTGCAGAGCTGCTAAAGCTGCACTCCACTGAACATCACCACAATAAAACATAAAGCTTCATTTGACTGAAGCTAAATGTGAAGCCAGTTTGATGCAGGTCTACGTGATGATGTAATGACTGTATTTATGGTGTCATTGTCATTACAGTATTAGCCAGTACATTCTCTCTGTACATTTTGCAAAGCAGAGGCAGACTGGAGGCCAAACCCCTCCACCCCAGCAGATACAGACTCCATCTCTGGAGCAGAATATGGCAAGGTGTGTAATATTAGACATTAGGCATTTCAGACATCTGTGCCTATAAAGCTCTTGCTTCCTTTACCCTGATTATATTCTGAGCTAAAAGAGCAGACAATCAGCTCCTGTCAGAGCACCTGGGTGATAAAAGATAAATATAATTGTAAATGAACGTAAAATGGTTGTGTCACTTTAAATTTGTTCTGAGCATGTTACCTGCTTTACGCAGTGGGGGGTAACGCAAAGTAGTCAGATCAGCAGAGAGAAGAGCGAAGATTCATGTTCCTCCACAGTGCATGAAGATAAAATTGAGTTTTATAGTGAATGGTGTCTTGATTCTGCTCAGTTTAAACCTAGTACCCTTTGGTAAAGCGGAGCGAGGTATGTAAAGTTGATGTATGTTACGTTTTGTAGTTAATTTCAAAGTCATATGAGCTCGTTTGTATGTATATGCTAATCGTGAGCTCTGCTTGTTAATTAGTTGTTTCAAACTGTCTTTATTCATTTCATGGCTTATTTTTCATCTGTTTCTCTGTAAATGTGAACTTTATTTATCGTATTTTTCTTTATATGAGTTGTATTTATTGGTTTTGTTGTTTCTTTGTGTAGTTTCACGGTGCTACGCAAACTAAAGCCTAATAGCGCTCTTCATGAGCGAAATAAAGAAAGAAGCACCTGTCAGAAACTCTCTGTGTTCCGTTTATGGATGACAAAAGGCAGCTACAGTGCATCTATCACATCGCTGCCGTCTTTTTCGCGGGAACGCAAAGCTACAGCACGGCCATTTCTTCGTGTGCAAGCAGCTGGGGGTCGTGACGTCATCGTAGAGGCTTAAAGAGCAAGGTCGGAAGGTGGCAGTGTACTGTCCTTCTACGTTGCAGATGTAGAGTGAGACTTTGAGTGACAAGAGAGTTTAAGAAGATAATATTCCTACGTAAGCTGCATCCAGTCACCCTGAACTTTGTAAGCTGAAATGCTCAAAAGGAAAAGAGAATATTTCATGGACATTTGAATTGAAAGGTTAAAATTGCAAAGTACTTTAAGTTGAAGGAAATAATTCATGCTATACAACACATCTATTTCATAGTTTCAAAACTGAAATACATTATTTTGAGTGAAATTTGAGCATTGCTTGAAGAAACTTGAATCTATTGAGCATTCAAAGAGTTATAATCAGTGTTAACTTTAACTATACTTTTGTGAAAATTGAAATTTTCTGGTGATTTCTGTTACAAGCAAATCTTTGAATGTTATATACATATATAGTTGTTTGTATTTGCATTGATCCTGCTTGCTAATATCTCTTGGGTGCTTACATACTAGAGGTCTGGTGAGAGTGGTATCACTTACTGCTGAAGTTTCGCCCTGATTATGGAAGCTGTGAATGCAGAGGAGGCTATGGAAGATACTGTTGTGCACATAGTCGAACAAATAAATTAGATGTCACTCCCAGCAGTAGAAATAAGCAACCAACCTGTGCAGCAGATCAGATCAAGCTCACGTGAAAGAAGCTTTAGAGAAAAAGGTCTAGAAATGCGTGAACAAGAAGCCAAGAAAAGAGAAAGCTTTCTGTGAAGCTTATAACAGCTGGAAGGAGACCGCAAAAGAGACTAGATCAAGACTGAAAATGTTCTGTTCATGTGAGAGTCTTGAAAAAATACAGCAAGACATTCAAAGCCGACATAATTCAGTTTATCAGCACTATGAACCAATACTGTGTAACCATGCTACTTCTCCAGACATTGTAAATCGTATGGACGCTTGTGCTGCACTGACTGCTGAGATCAGTGATCTTGTGAGTAAATGGCTGGAGACAATAGATGAAGATTACAATGAAGAGCTTGTGAAGGTAAGAGTGAGACAAGTGCTAAATAAAGATGAGTATGGATCCATCTTTGGATGCACAATAACAAACAAAGTTATTTCAGAGTCATTGCAGAGATCAGGAAATCAATCAAAGACCTCTTCCAAGATCTCAAGTAAACGAGCTGATGCAGAGGCAGAACTTGCAGCCAAACAAGAGCAAGCTAAAGCTATGCAAGAAATCCACAATCAACAAGCAAAGCTTAATAAAATGAAGAGTGATTAGAAGCTTTGTGAAGCTAAAATGCTTGCAGAAATAAAGCAAAGGGAGATCGAAATGCAGCTAAGGCTACAAGAGGGAAGAAAACGGTTACATCAGTTGCAAGTAGACAAAGAAGTAAAAGTAGCAGCAGCTAAAGTGTAATAATCACAATAATAATGTCAAAGTGTATAATGATCTTGAAGGAATCATTCAATGCGGTGATGAAGAAATAGACTCTAGCATTCACATTGGCTGTCAAAAGACAGAGCCCACATTTCGACTAAATCCAGAAGCTGAATTGTTCTTGCCTCAGCAAGCATTCTGTGAAGAGCATGAAGCCCAGCCATCTCAGGATAATGTTGCTGTAGCTCAAGCAATAGCAGACTCATTAAGCACACATCGACTGCCTGTTCCTGAACCCACAATCTTTGCTGGCGACCCCTTGAAATTCATAGACTGGAAGATGTCCTTCATGGCCCTTATTGATCAAAAGCCCCTCCCACCTGGTGAGAAGATGTTCTATCTTAAGAATTACCTCATTGGAGAAGCCCGCAAAGCAGTGGAGGGATATTTCTACAGAAATTCAGAGGACGCATACCAAGGTGCCTGGAAGGTCTTGCAAGACAGGTATGGGAATCCATTCATACTGCAAAGGGCTTTTTGAGACAAGCTGATGAGATGGCCCAAAATTGGGCTAAATGACCCTCTTGCCCTACGAGACTTCACAGATTTCCTGCAAGGATATGTCGAGGCAATTCCTCATGTTAAAGGACTAGCCATTCTAAATGACTGTGAAGAAAACGACAAGCTACTAAAGAAACTTCCTGAATGGATTGTTTGCAAGTGGAATCGAATTGTGGTGGAAGAGCTAGATGCATCAGGGGACTATCCAAGTTTCAAGCGCTTTACAGAGTTCATGCAAAAGGAAACCAGAATAGCATGTAACCCCATCACTTCCCCACTCTTCATGAATCTGAAAAATTCAGATGAAAGGTTTCCCAAGCGAGCTAAGGCTCTCAGTACAAAGGCTGATTTGAAAGATTTCAGCTCTAAAAGGCTTGAAACATCCAGCTCTAAGTCAAAAGTATCATGCTTCGTCTATAAAGATGAAAAACACAGCATTGCCCAATGTCTTACATTTGCAGAAAGAACCATTGAAGACAAGAAGACCTTCATTCAAGAAAATCACCTCTGCTTCGGGTGTCTCAGGAAAGGGCATATCGTTAAAGATTGCAAAAGACGGCATAAATGTGGAACATGTGGCCGCAATCAACCTACCTGCTTGCACGAATAAAGAGATAATGTGCCTCTAGAAGCATTAAAGAAAACTTCCATAGAAGTTCAAGCAAGTCAGGAAGTTCACAAAGTCATGGCCCATGCACTCACACAAAGTTCTTCTGCTACTTCCAGTATCGTGCCAGTCCTCATTTCTACAGTGGAAGAGCCACAAAGAGAAGTACTCACTTATGCTCTACTGGACACGCAGAGCGACTCAACTTTCATTTTGGAAGACCTTCTTGATGACTTAAATGCGATCAACCAGTGCAACTTAGACTCAGCACCATGACAGCTGTTGACACCATCACTGCAAGTAAAAGGGTTCGTGGTCTGCAAGTTTGAGGACTTCAAGCAACAAGCTCTATTCAACTACAGCAAGCATATACTAGAGACTTCATTCCTGTTGACAATATCCCAACCAAGAGGACAGCACTGCAGTGGCCTCACCTCAAACATCTGGCCAATCAATTGCCACCACTTCAGAACTGTGAAGTTGGACTGTTAATCGGATATGACTGCCCATCAGCTCTAGCTCCCCTTGAAGTCATAATAGGTGGTGAAAATGAACCATTTGCGCAAAGAACTGAGCTTGGTTAGAGTATTATAGGCATCTCCAATCCACACCTAGACAAACAGGGAAATCAGAGCTTCGTCCATAGATTTGCAGTTAAAGAAATACCTGTCCCATCACCCAATGATGTCTTGAGAATTCTAGAGTCAGATTTCAACGAGAAGGGTTATGAGGATAAAAGTGTGTCTCAAGAGGATGTTCGTTTCATACAGCATCTCAGTGCCAATATCAAACAGAAGGATAATGGACATTATGAACTTCCTCTCCCTTTCAAGTGTATCGGCCGACCCTCACTGCCAAATAACAAAAGGCTAGCAGCTGCCCGCTTTCAGCATTTGAAGAAAAGGCTCAAGTCTAGCAAGCAATATTCCAATCACTACAAGGCCTTCATGGAGGAGATCATTAACAGAGGTGATGCTGAACTGCCCCAGTTATACCTGAAGGAGAGACTGTATGGTACATTCCCCATCATGGGGTGTACCACCCTCAGAAACCAGATAAGCTGAGGGTCGTGTTCGATTGTTCAGCTAAGTTTTGCGGTATATCTCTAAATGACACTCTTCTGACCGGGCCTGACCTAATTAACTCATTAGTGGGAGTACTCTGCCGATTCAGAAAGGAACTAGTCGCAGTCACCTGCGATATATAAAAGCTGTTTCACCAGTTCCTCGTTCCTCCAGACGAACGCAATTATCTAAGGTTTCTATGGTGGGAGGGTGGAGACTGGGAGAAAGAGCCTCAAGACTATCGTATGGCAGTCCATCTCTTCGGCACTACATCGTCTCCTGGGTGTGCTAATTTCGGTCTGAAGTACCTGGCGCAGCAGCACAAAGCCAATCACCCATCAGCATCAGAGTTTGTGGAAAAGAACTTCTATGTAGACGATGGGTTAACCAGTGTTCGTTCAGTCGATGAAGCCAAAGAACTGATCGGAGGCTTGCAGCTTCATAAATTCAACTCAAATGAGGATGATGTTCTCTGCTGCATAGACCCATCAGAAAGGGATATCACATCTAAGCCCCTTGACTTAAACCTTGAAGTAACACAGACAGGACGTGTACTTGGTATTCAGTGGTCAACAAAAGATGACACTTTCAGCTTCAACATCAACTTTAAAGATCAGCCATCAACTCGCTGTGGTATCTTGTCTGTCATCGCCTCCCTGTACGACCCACTCGGATTTGTTGCACCATTCATTCTACAGAGAAAGTGTATCCTGCAAGAACTGTGCCGAAGAGGCAAAGGATGGGACAATCAGCTTCCAGGTGAATTATGTTCATGGTGGGAGGATTGGAAAAATGGTCTTCAGAAGCTTAAGGAAGTCGCCATACCAAGATGTTATCACCCAAATGCTTTCAATGAAATCATCAGAATGGAGCTGCACCACTTCTCCGACGCAAGTAATTCTGGATATGGAGCTTGCTCTTATCTCCGTTTCAAAAATGACAAGAGTAAAGTGCATTGCAGTTTGGTGATGGCAAAGGCCAGGGTTGCACCTACAAAAATCACAAGCATACCAAGATTGGAACTTGCGGCAGCTGTCTTATCTGCAAAAATGAGTGTCATGCTGAAAACAGAGCTTGAAATGAAGATTGAACAAGAATTCTTCTGGACAGATTCACAGGTTGTTCTGGCGAATATTAACAACGAAGCACGAAGTTTTCATGTATTCTTTGCTAACCGTGTGCAGCTGATAAGGGACATTACGGATCCGAGTCAGTGGTGTTACGTTAATACAACAGAAAACCCAGCTGATCATGCCTCCAGAGGGCTTCATGCATCTGACATCCCTTCATCGATCTGGTTATTAGGACCCAAATTTCTGTGGGAACAAGAAGTAAGTCCAACACCGTAAACCTCTGTCAACCTGCTTGTTGGTGACCCTGAAGTTAAATCAGTCCAAACATTCGTGACCACAGTTGGTGACAGTACGGACATTCTCAGTCGTTTCAGTCGATTTTCTTCTTGGTCAATGCTTCTAAAGGTTGTTGCAAGGATAAAAAGACTAGGATCAAAACAGAAATACCCCAGTGATTCTGTGACTGTTGAGGAGCATCAGAGGGCTGCTGAAGTGGTGATCAAGCTTGTCCAGCAGGAAACGTTCTCCAAAGAAATAAGAATGATCGAGAAGGGGAACACTCTTCCAAGTGCTAGTGCATCGTACCACCTAGATCCCCTTTTGGAC
Source organism: Pangasianodon hypophthalmus (assembly GCF_027358585.1). Taxonomy (NCBI): domain Eukaryota; kingdom Metazoa; phylum Chordata; class Actinopteri; order Siluriformes; family Pangasiidae; genus Pangasianodon; species Pangasianodon hypophthalmus. The sequence continues at coordinate 931,086 of NC_069718.1, forward strand.
AAAGGTCTTTTTCGTGTAGGTGGAAGACTGAGAAAGTCATCACTTTCTGTCAAAATCAAACTCAAATGGAGCTTAGAACGAATGGATTTTGGATCATTGGAGGCAGCAAGTCAGTCGCCAAGCTGATACACAAGTGTGTGCAATGTCGAAAACTTAGACGACCGACAGAAGAACAACGAATGGCAGAACTTCCCAAAGAGCGTGTTGAAGTATCCGCTCCCTTCACATTCTGCGGCATGGACTGTTTTGGGCCATTTGTCATAAAGAGAGCTCGCAAGGAGTACAAGAGATATGGCCTAATATTCACTTGTCTATCATCTTGCGCAGTTCATATTGAGATGATTGAAGATTTGTCTACAGATACCTTCATCAATTCCTTGAGGTGCTTTATCAGCCTTAGAGGAGCAGTTCGCAAACTTCAGTGTGACCATGGTACCAACTTTGTCGGAGCCAGAAATGAATTCAAAGAATCACTGAAACAAGTTGACACCAAAGTTCTGGAAGTCTTTCTCTCCGAGAAACAATGCGAGTTTGTCTTTAATGCTCCTTCTGCAAGCCACGCTGGAGGCATCTGGGAGCGTCAAATACGAACTGTGCGAAATGTACTCAATGCCACACTTGCTCAGTGCCCAGGCAGGCTTGACGATGCTTCACTTAGAACGCTGTTCTATGAAGCAATGTCTATAGTTAATAGTCGTCCACTAACAGTAGATGGCATTAATGATTAAGATTAAAGATTAATGATGGCATTAATGAGCAGTTTTGGAGTCATTGGAAGAAGGAGTATCTTCTTAACATTTCAACGTGCCAAAAGTGGCATACTCCTCGCCGAAACCTCAGAGTAAATGATGTTGTAATCATCAAAGAGGATATGCTCCCAAGAAGTCAATGGCAGTTAGGCAGAGTGGTTGAAACTGTCAAAGAGAGTGATGGATTTGTTAGGCGAGTGAAGGTACAAGTAGGAGAACGAAAACTCGCTAGCAAACGTGATCAACCCTCCAAGCCCACAATCATTGAAAGACCCATTCAGAAATTGGTGGTGCTGCTTGAAGAAGAGTGACTCTTAATGGCTTGGGTGATACCCTGACATTAGACCAAGTAATTATTTCTGAAATGCTTTCTAGTCATTACATATATTCATGAAACAGAAAGGTGGTCATATAAAGGTTCAAAATCATGTTCTGATTCATTTTAAGTTTGTTCTGTTCATTCATCATACCATGATTGGTGGGAGTGTAAATGAATGTAAAATGGTTGTGTCACTTTAAATTTGTACTGAGCATGTTACCTGCTTTACGCAGTGGGGGGTAACGCAAAGTAGTCAGATCAGCAGAGAGAAGAGCGAAGATTCATGTTCCTCTACAGTGCATGAAGATAAAATTGAGTTTTATGCGAATGGTGTCTTGATTCTGCTCAGTTTAAACCTAGTACCCTTTGGAAAGCGGAGCGAGGTATATAAAGTTGACGTATGTTACGTTTTGTAGTTAATTTCAAAGTCATATGAGCTCGTTTGTATGTATATGCTAATCGTGAGCTCTGCTTGTTAATTAGTTGTTTCAAACTGTCTTTATTCATTTCATGGCTTATTTTTCATCTGTTTCTCTGTAAATGTGAACTTTATTTATCGTATTTTTCTGTATATGAGTTGTATTTATTGGTTTTGTTGTTTCTTTGTGTAGTTTCACGGTGTTACACAAACTAAAGCCTAATAGTGCTCTTCACGAGAGAAATAAAGAAAGAAGCACCTGTCAGAAACTCTCTGTGTTCCGTTTATGGATGCCAAAGGGCAGCTACAATTCTTAGGAGGAAAATAATATACTTTGAGCTTCATAAAGCTAAATCAACACAAACTTACTCATTTGTAGCAACAAAGGAAACATTTCATGCCTTTAAAACAAGCTTACATCATCGCAAATCCATAAATCCAACTGTATAATGCAGAGAGTCTGCAAAGTAGCCTATATGCTCCATAATCTTTAGCACCTGTAAAGAATTGTGTTCTAACCTGTAGACTAGAGATCTAGGTCTGTAGCTTCAGGAGGTTCAGATTGTAGGAAAGGGGCTGATTTGAGAAGTGCTCGGATGTTGTACAAGGCTGATGGTAAGTTCTTATTTCTGTCTAAACAATCTCTGACTTTATTGATTTGAAACATAAAGGTTTTATTTGTCAGAAATTGCTTTATAGTCCAGTGTGTTAAATGCTGAAATAATGTAGAACATCTGAATCTGGTAAATAAATCAGAATGGTTTAAATCTTTAATAAGAGTAAGATACACACACTGGGCCTCATTTATCAATCCTTTAGTAAAGTTGTGTGTAAATGTTTGCACAGACCCGAGCGTCCTTCTTTTACACAGTGGCATTTCTTCTTCATTGAATCACTAGTCATATTTATATTCATTTAGGGATTTATGTTGACCTGCGGCTTTTAATTATAATTTCATATTTAAAACTTATTTCATTAATGACATGAAACAACTGGGTTTCACAAAAATCTCATTACATTTGTTTGTGCATTTGTGATTGAAATCAATAAGATCTATAAACTTAACAGCATAATCTGTGTATAAAAGTGCAGTAATCCATGATAATTATATGATTTGAAGCCGATCAGTCGAGGTTTACATTATTGACTCTCCTTATGCATAAATTTACATAAACTCAGGACTGAAATGAAAGATACAAACATTTTACTGAACTAATGGGATTTTCATGAACACCAAATTTCTTGTGTAAATGCTCCTGTGAATGATTTATGAATAAATCCATTCATATCCAGTTTGATAAATGAAGCCCATTAATCCCATCTTCCTTTGTAAGAATATTCCAGAATGAGTCTCTTACCTATTGTTTAATGTATTTTCTTTGTTGGTGGATCTGGACAAAGAAAATTGTGCCTTGTTCCGCCTGAGGCAGAGAGCTCTACAGGCTCTTATCTTAATAAACTTGTTGGTGGGAAAACAACTTTGTACGTAGTTCCAATACAAGGAACCCTTGATATTTCCCTTTCTCTTTCACTGCAAAAGAGTTTGAAAAAATGCCCAAAGCCACATGCCGTTCCTGTGTGGTAACCATGCCTGTTCAGTAGCTGTGTCTTCATGCAGCCTCTTGTGAAGCTGTAAAAGTCTCTTATTAAAAGCCTCTATTACACTACAGTGACACACACACACACGTTTCCATAGAGAGAGGTTCCACTTTGCATTAGCAGCTCATGCTTCAGCGCTCTGCGAGTGTTTATAGCCCTGTGACTTTAACACTTCATGACTGAGAGCTGCTGCTCAGCGACTTCACCCACAGCAACCATGAGTTTGATCAGCGTCTTCATCTGCACACTGGCCCTCTGCGCTCGAGGTAACACAATGTTTTATCTTCTACTGTTCAGCTGACAAATCCATAGTAGAAGTAGGCCGACTAGACGAACTTCAAACTCAACATCATTATTAATGTAGGGAACAGATTTATTCTTCTTATTTTTTTCAGGATCCAGAGGTCAGGTGACTGTGACTCAGAGTCCTGCAGTGAAATCTTTTTCTCCAGGAGACACACTCACCATCAGCTGTAAAACCAGCTCTGCTGTTGTTGATTACTGTGGTGGTAGCAACGACTGTTTGTCCTGGTATCAGCAGAAAGCTGGAGAAGCTCCTAAACTCCTGATCTATTATGCTAGCACTAGAGCATCAGGTATTCCAGCTCGTTTCAGTGGCAGTGGATCTGGATCTGATTTCACTCTGACCATCAGTGGAGTCCAGACTGAAGATGCTGGAGATTATTACTGTCAGAGTTTACATGAGATCAGTAGTAGCTATGTGTTCACACAGTGTTAGAGTGTCGTACAAAAACCTGGGTGAGTGTGACTGCTGCAGCTGGGACCTACTTCAGGTGCTGAGGGGGACGATGTGATACAGCACAATGACACACACTGTGGAGGAGAACACACACTCACACACTCTCACAAACACACAACATTCACTACTCTAAACGCATATACACACATACTCTCTACTCTATACACACTCACTACTCCACACAAACACACTTCTACTACTGCTACTACTACTACTACTACACACACTACTGAACACACACACCACCACCACACTCACTCACTACTACGCACACACACCTATGATAGCAAAAGTTCTTGTTTCTCCACTACAGGATTTTTCACGTTCTCTTCTAGCGTATTTTCATTTTTTTTTCTCTTGAAGAGCGCTTTTGTATTTTGTCAAGACAGCGAGCGGAGGCCGTCCACACCGGATCCACGCCGTCTAAAATAACATCAACTAACCTTCGACTAAGGTGTGTTAAACAACATGTCGAGTGTGTTGAGTGCAGGATGTTTAGTCACTCTTCCTCCATCATTAGTAATAGCTTTATTTGTGATAAATGCATGTTAGTTAGCTCTCTGTCGGAGAAGATTGCAGCATTAGAGGTGCGCATCCAGACTCTAGAGAGGGTTAGTGAGAGTGAGAGCAGCGTAGTTTCTGTAGGGGAAAGTCTGGATGCCTTAGGCGGAGTTAGTAATCCCCCAACTCCAGCATTAGAGCCCTCACAGCGGGGCGAATGGGTGACGACTCGGGGGCATAATCGCAAAGCGAGTGAATATACTGGGAGCCAGGGCACCGGACATAGCAGGTAATCTTAGGGTCTTAGGCAAGCACAGGTTCTCAAAGATAGTTATTCATGTAGGAGCTAATGTTACTAAGAGTAACGTGGTAGAGGTGTGTGCGAAGGCGATGTCCAATGCAGTAGTATGCTCTGGCCCCATCCCAATGCAGCATGGCGATGTAGCTTACAGCAGGTTATGGTCCCTGAACTGCTGGATGTCTCGGTGGTGCTCCGAAAACAATGTGGGCTTTATAGATAATTGGACTAACTTTGAGGACAAGGCTGGCCTTTTAGGGCGGGACGGTGTCCATCCCACTTGGGAAGGTGCTGCTCTCATTTCTTGCAGCATAGCACATAGTCTAAGAACAGGACTAGTTAATTGGTGAAAAGTCAGGGCCAAGGCCAGGGAGCAGACAAGCAGGCTAAACCGACCGTCTGCTTGCTGCACTGAATCGTCACTTAGGTTCCACTGTATTCAGACTGTGTCTGTTCCCCGAGCTAAACAAAATTATAGACATACTCAGACTGTTTTAGTAACCTGTTACGTCCCGTGACGTGAATTATATGGTGTATACTGGTGATTGTGTCTCCCCTTTATTTCTCTCTCTCTCTCCCTCTCTCTCCCTCCACGCAGCGCTCCAAACTATCAGCAGCTGAGCCTAATTAGCGGGAGCGTGGTTCTTCTGTCAAGCGGGTGAAACAGCAGATATAAGGCGGCAGGGAAGCAGAGCTTGGAGAGAGTCCCTTTTCTGCTATCCCAAACAACGTGTTGAGTACTTGCTGTTGAGCAAACGTGTAATCGGTGAATCTGTGGTGTGTATATGAAGTGGTCATTTGATCTTTTTGTGAATTAAACAGTAAAACCGTGTTGGGAGACGGGAGCCTGTTCATTAGGGCTTTATACCCTTTCTGTTTTTTCTCCTGTTTTTATGTCAGTCAGGGAGAGAGGTAAGACAACTGTCTTTGATTTGCTTTTCTTTTGGTAGGTAATTTATATAGTTTAAATCCTTTAGGAAGATCTTGTTTTGTTTATTATTTTGGCGTTGCCCTCTCCTGACGATTTGGTTGTTTTCTGTTTATCGATCTTTGTTTGTTATTTACTTGATTTGCTAAGCCGGCAAATAAACCACTTCATTTGAGTATATTCCGTGTGTGGGTGCTGTTAATTAAGTGTTGTAAGTGTAAACTGAGCTGGGATAGGGGAAAAGGAGACTTCTCCACGCGGGTTTTGCTGAAATTTTTCGTTGGCTAATCTTTTTTAGAGCCACATTTTTACTTTTTTTTGTGTTACTTCCTCCCCAATCCCTAGACTAAGGAGAGAATGTAACAAACCTAATTAACATAAAATTAAACCAAGCCGAATGCATAGGCAGCACCGTTGATCTGAAGTTAGGACTGTTGAATATTAGATATCTTAAGTCTAAAGTGCTTATTGTTAATGAAACCATTACTGATCAGGAGTTTAATGTACTGTGTTTAACAGAAACGTGGATTAAACCAAACAAGTTTGTAGCATAAAATGAATCTAGTCCTCCCGGGTACAGTTACATACATCAGCCCCGTCTAACTGGCAAAGGAGGAGGCGTCGCAGTCATTTATAATGATAATCTAGCCGTCACACAAAAACCTAGTCATAAATTCAACGCATTTGAAGTTCTTTATTCTAACATAACATACGTAGCCACTAAAAATAAGTCTACCCAGGTGATTCCAGTAATTATTATTTACAGACCCCCAGGGCCATATTCTGAATTCCTATGTGAATTTGCGGATTTCATCTCTAACCTGGTTGTTTCTTTAGACAAGGCATTAATTGTTGGAGACTTTAATATTCATTTTGATAATCCAGATGACCCTCTGAGAACAGCAGTTGTGTCCATTCTAGATTCAGTAGGGGTTAATCAGAATGTAATAGGACCCACCCATAGTGGTGGTCACACTCTTGATTTAATACTAACATTCGGATTAAATATAGAAAATAGAGTCTCATGTCCACAGTCTGAAGCTATCCCAGATCATTACCTTATCTCATTTAAAATGTGTATTAATCATAATATATGCACCTTGCCACGTCACCATGTCAAACGTACGTTCACGTCAACAACTGCACAGAGTTTTATCAGTAATCTCCCAGATTTATCAACCATGATTGGATCACCGTCTGATCCCGAAGAACTTGACCAGGCAACTGAATGTTTAGAATCAACGTTCTGCAACCCGCTAGATAAGACAGCTCCACTTAAAAGAAAAATAATTAGGGAGAAAAAGCTAGCACCCTGGTATAGTGATCACACACGAACTTTAAAACAGACCACTCGAAAACTAGAACGTAAATGACGTCAAACTAAATAGGTAGTATTTCAAATAGCATGGAAGGAGAGCCTTTTGAGCTATAGGAAAGCTCTTATTGCAGCGACGTCAATGTATCTCTCCACCCTAATTGAAGATAACAGAAATAATCCTAGATTCTTATTTAATACTGTAGCAAAATTAACTAGAAAGAAGAGCACAACAGAAACATACACACAATCATTATATAGCAGCGATGACTTCATGAATTTTTTCAATGGTAAAATTGAAAATATCAGGCAAGAAATTCAGACTATTAATTTAAAATCGGACAGTTCTATAACTAACCCTGTAGATGATAATATAATAATATAATAATAATATCAGATCAACAATTAGAATGTTTTACTCCCCTTGAAGAGACCGAATTAATTTCAGTAATCATCAAAATCATCAACCTGTGTACTAGTTCCTTTACCTACTTGTATCTTTTAAAGATAATCAATTCTTCCCTTAGCATTGGCTATGTAAATAAATCTTTTAAATTAGCAGTTATCAAGCCCTTGATTAAAAAACCTGACCTTGACCCCTGTCAGCTGTCTAACTATAGACCAATATCAAACTTCCCCTTTATCTCCAAGGTCCTAGAAAAGATTGTAGCACAGCAGCTATGCTCATACTTACATAGGAATAACATTCATGAAATGTATCAGTCAGGATTTAGGCCTCATCATAGCACAGAGACAGCGCTGGTTAAAGTTGTAAATGACTTACTACTGGCCTCTGATTGGGGTTGTGTCTCCTTGCTTTTGCTGTTTGACCTTAGTGCAGCTTTTGACACCATTGATCATGCTATTCTCCTCGATAGACTAGAAAATGTAGTAAGCATTAAGGGAACAGCCCTTTCCTGGCTCAGGTCTTATTTGACTGATCGTTATCAGTTTGTAGACGTAAATGGTGACTTCTCTTCGCATACTAAGTAAAGTTTGGTGTTCCGCAAGGCTCTGTTTTAGGCCCACTGCTGCGGACAACTACAGGAAGCCAGTGGAGAGAGCATAGCAATGGGATGGTGTGGGAGAAGTTGGGAAGGTTGAAAACCAGTCGTGCAGCTGCATTCTGGATCAGTTGCAAAGACGAATGGCAGTCAGAGGCAGACCTGCCAGGAATGAGTTGCATTAGTCCAGTCTGGAAATGACAAGGGACTGAACAAGTACCTGTGTGGCCTGTGTGGAAAGAAATGGACAAATTTTTCTGATATTATAAAGGAGAAATCAGCATGAGCGTGTGAGATTAGCAATATGGGAAGAAAAGGACAGTTGATTGTCCATGGTTGCCCCAAGGTTGCGTGCAGTAACCGAAGGCAAGATCAGAGAGTTGTCAAGGGAGATTGCAAGATCCTAAGATGAGTATGAATGACCTGGGATTCTTTTGTTGTTTCTTTTGCGCTCAAGCTGAAGGTTTGCTATTAGCACACTATCCCAACAACCTCTGCAATATTGTTTCAAAAGTTGTCGCTCAGCTTCATCAGCAGAAATACCACCTCTCTTTATCACTTTGAGGAGAGCTGTCCGTAAGCATTGCAAATACAAGGAAGGCCTTTCACCAGTGACCTGCAGCTATGCAGAAATTTTGCAAAGAGGTCATCACCATCTTCCAAAGTATCGAAACGCTGTTGCACCCAAGTATTTTACAATTTCTGATGCTGGGGGCAGTAGACTGTCCAGAATCTTCCTAGACCGATGTAAGTCAGAAAGACAAGGGTCCCTAAGGTTTAATTCCACACTATTTTGCCAGGTATCATAATCAACTTTCACTTGGACGAAGACTCTTACCAGAGAACACTCTTAGTCTGAATTGTGCATGTGTATGTGAAACTTCTTCGTTCCTTTTGACTCCTGGGCATTCAGTTTGTTTGAGTGGAGGAAAAGAATCAAGTCTGCAAGGATCAGTCACTAGGGGTGGTTTTGGCTCACCTGCATCTAACAAACTGCCAACAGCTGATGCAGTGGTTTGGAAAAGCTGCTCTTTTAGAAGGTCATCAAAAGTTCTTGGCTATCTTCTGCAGTTCTGTAAAGTTGCTTCAGCGCTCAGTCAGCATTATTACAGTGCTCAGTCACTGCCAGCAGATAAACATTTGATATAAGTTGAACAAAGCAAGAGACATTGTGTGGACCTTTGAAAGTTATAAGGCAGTAGAGGTTCGAGAGTCACTAGGGCAGAACAGCTTTCATACTCAACAATGACGTCTCTATGGTAAGGTCTATGTCTTCTTCTAGTTCTGTGTCAATTAGTTCCTTATTTATCACTGAGTTTGCAACTGTGACCTTTTCAATATCCATGTTTATCAGAATTTACACTATTTCTGGTCTGTGTGATCTGTTTCTTTTTTCTTTTAGGTTTAAAATTCACAGAATATAAAATACAACTGCTCTCCTGGCTGGCTCTCAAAGATTTTTTTGTAATGAAGTGTGTCACATGCCCTTCAATATAGGCTTAAAGGATTAGAGCACAGTGAGATGGACCAGTGTCTAGGTTAGTAAAGAGCAGGGCTGATAATGGAAATAAATAACACACAGACTCTCAGATGAAATCAGCATATATTGTGTTGGAACAATAAATTGCACAATATGAACAAGGAATGAAACTTCCTGACAAAGAAAAAAAACAATAAATGACAATAAATGACATGTAAAGTGTACTCTTTGTTTGTAGTCTTTTCTCTTTACATATAATTTGGTTCTTTTTTCTTCTTCTTTTGAAGTTTATTTCGCTGGTAAATTAGCCTATTTATCTGGGTGTTAGGATTCTTTTAATGGCTTTATTCATCTGGTTTGTATAACTATTTGACTTTTAATCTTTTAGTCTATTTAAAAATTCTAATGTCTGGTTTATCTAATAGACTTCTAATTTTTTTCCTTGCTTAAATATTTGGTCTTATCCCTATTTATACTTTTGACTCCTAATGAAAATGATACCCCCCTTTTACACTCTACAATATCACATAAGATCACAGATCCATTAAAAGTAACTAAAACAATCATAACTCAAGAAAAAATCTCAGATCATAACCACAGTATTCGGTAACAGCGATAACTCAGATATACATTCAATAGCCAATGTATAGACACTTTAGAAGGCACTTTTGTTTCTGCAAAATGTCACCAGTAATGTCCTTTAAATTGTTCAGTGTGTGGGAGTACAGAAAAGAAGAAAAATAAAGTCAGTTCGGTCATCCTTGTCTGGCTCGCCATCGTAGTTCCACAGGTTTTCAATCAAAACCATAATCCTGACCTGTTTTATACAAAACAGTGCCATGAATTTCAACAGACAACAGGTACAACTTTAGCATAACCTTTTTTTCTCAAAAATGGAACTTCGAAATGACCCAAATGCTTCTTATCTTCCCTGCTGAGTGCATCTCTACATGAACGCATGTGTGCGCATGTAACTGCATTCACTTCTGGATGAGTAAAACTGATCGTGTAAAATTGCACAATACTCCATATTAATTCTCAATAATCATGTAAAACACTTTACAGCAACAATATCTAAATGACTAAAAAAAGAAAGTACATCTGTAAATAAAAATCATTCTAAAAAAAACAATGCAAGGAAAGCTCACCAAATCCATGGGTGTTTTGTAAGCGATTAGCATCCACTTCAAAATCAGTCATCACAGCTCTTAAAATGGTCTATTACTACAGGGGTTCTGCAATGTCATATGTCACTCTATTAATTATTTAAGAATTGTTTTATCCTTTCTTTAGTTTTCTTTCTCTCATCTCGCCTCATGTTTAACGTTGCATGTTCTCTCTACTTTTGTGATTCTGTCTGAGAACATCACACAAATTCCATGGCACCTGTACATGTGTGCCTGGTTGTATTTTTATTATTAAATATTTTAAATATATTTTTAAATAGCGACTTTGGTTATACCCCTTATTAGATTTTATTCTCAATTTTGATAAAAAAAATATGGTTATTAAATTCTATATTATTTATTAACATAATTATTTTCCCTTTTTTTTAGGTAT
>NC_069718.1:949516-1009516 GCF_027358585.1 Pangasianodon hypophthalmus
CATACAGAAACCAGGACAAAACTTTCATTTGAAGCACTTTATAGTAACATAAGTGCAGTCGCTAATGATAAGTCATCACAGTCCCTTCCGTTAGTTATTATCTACAGACCCCCAGGACCGTACTCTGAATTTCTTAGTGAATTTACAGATTTCCTATCAAACCTAGTTGTTTCTGTGGACCGAGCGTTAATTGCCGGAGACATTAACATTCATTTTGAGAATATAGACAACCCGCTGAAGATAGCGTTTACATCCATACTTGACTCATTGGGAGTCAATCAGTGTGTTGTAGGATCCACGCATAAAGCAGGTCATACGTTAGACTTAATATTATCTTTTGGAGTTAATATAACCGATATAGTGATAATCCCGCAGTCTGAGGCAATATCAGATCACAGTCTGATTTCATTTTGTGTGTGTCACAGTAGCATTGTACACACAGAACCGCGCTACCGATTTAGCCGTACAATAACACCTGCGACCGCGCAAAGCTTTATTAATCACCTACCAGAATTATCCGCTAGTATAGGGTCACCATCAGACCCTTTAGAACTCGAACAGGTGACAGAATTTTTAGAGTCGACCTTCCGCTGTACCTTAGATAAAGTAGCGCCACTTAGAAGAAAAACAATTAAAGATAAGAAACTCGCTCCGTGGTATAGTGACCACACCCGCTCTCTAAAACAGAACGCCCGAAAGCTAGAGCGTAAATGGCACCAGACCAAACTCCTAGCATTTAAAATAGCATGGAAAGACAGTATTTTAGCCTATAAAAAAGTTCTAAGGCTAGCTAGGTCCACTTACTTATCAACGCTTATAGAAAATAATAAAAGTAATCCTAAATTCTTATTTAACACCATAGCAGAATTAACTAGGAATAAGACATCGACAGAAATTTCCACAATAACAGCATATAAAAGTAACGATTTCATGAAATTCTTTGATAGCAAAATTAAAAACATTAGGCGGAAGATACAGGCCCAAAGTCCAAATTATACAATAAACTAGGAGGATAGACTAACCATAGATCAGAGATTAGAAAGTTTTACTCCTCTTGAAGAGAATGATTTAATCTTGCTCATCTCTTCTGCTAAATCATCAACCTGTCTATTAGATCCGGTACCAACACGTCTTCTTAAGCAAATAGTTGGAACCGTAACTGAACCCCTGCTTAAAATAGTTAACTCCTCACTGAGCAATGGGTACGTTCCAAAATCACTTAAATTAGCTGTTATTAAACCACTAGTGAATAAACCAGACCTTGACCTTAGCGACTTAACTAACTATAGGCCGATTTCAAACCTTCCCTTTCTATCTAAAATACTAGAGAAGGTAGTAGCGCAGCAGCTAATTTCATAGCTACAAAGTAATAATATCTATGAACATTATCAGTCAGGTTTCAGGCCCCACCACAGCACAGAGACAGCATTAGTTAAAGTAGTCAATGATTTGCTATTAGCCTCTGATCGGGGTTGCATTAGTCTATTAATTTTACTCGACCTTAGCGCAGCGTTCAACACTATCGACCATAATATCCTTCTTCACAGACTGGAAAAGGTCGTAGGAATTAAGGGCTCAGCCCTCGACTGGTTTAGATCTTATTTAACCGATCGCTATCAGTTTGTAGATTTAAACGGTGACCACTCAGCACGTTATCGAGTAGAATATGGCGTTCCGCAGGGTTCAGTCTTAGGCCCACTGCTTTTCACGTTATACATGCTCCCTTTAGGTAACATAATCCGTAAACATAATATTAGCTTCCATTGTTATGCTGATGACACACAGTTATACGTCTCAGCTAGGCCAGATGAGAATAGCCAGTTAAAGAAAGTTGAGGCATGTGCGATAGACATAAGAGACTGGATGCTAAGCAACTTTCTCCTGCTAAACCCAGAAAAAACAGAGGTTCTGGTACTGGGACCACAAGCCGCTAGAAGTAAGTTTAAAGATCACACTGTTACTTTAGACGGTCTCTCTGTTTCAAGTAATAATAATAATAGTAGTCTAACAGTAAAAGATCTCAGTGTGATTATAGACTCTAATCTATCATTTGAGGCGCATTTAGATAATGTAAGCAGGTTAGCATTTTTCCACCTCAGAAATATACTTTCGCTAAGTGATGCTGAAAAACTAGTCCATGCATTTATCACGTCCAGATTAGATTACTGTAATGCTTTACTATCTGGATGTTTGTCTAGATGCATAAATAAGCTTCAGATAGTTCAGAACGCAGCAGCGAGGGTCCTTACTAGTTTAAGTCGAGGTTGAAGACTTATTTATTTAACCTAGCATTTAGCGACTAGTGTTTTAGACAAAGGAGTAGATCTGGATGTTGAGTGTTATGGTGATCTGGTGTGTTTGGATGCTGTCTTCCTCCCTCTCGTTAGTCACTCAGGTTTGTGACGGCAGAGTGACTGTATGCCTTACATATCAGGGATTTCTCACGTCTGTGTTTCCCCCTGGTTCTCCTTTTAGTTATGCTGTTATAGCTAGTCCTGCCGGAGTCCCCTGCACTCCTCATTAAGTTTTATCTCCACATGGTGACTGTGAGTGTACCTAACCACTTTCCTTCTCTTTCTGCCGAGCTACACTCCTGAGCTGCCGGTGATCCAGACCCCTCTATGCTCTGGACCAGATGAGCATCACTCCTGAGCTGCTGGTGATCCAGACCTTCCCCCTCTTCACTCTGGACCTGTCCACCGGCAATGCTTCATACTGCCAAGAAGACGCTTCAGCTGTTTTCTATGGACTACACAAACGCACATTTTACACACACACATGCGCACTACAGTGTAAACCCATATGAGGATGGGTTCTCTGTTGAGTCTGGTTCCTCTCAAGGTTTCTTCCTATCACCATCTCAGGGAGTTTTTCCTTGCCACCGTCGCCCTGCTTGCTCATCAGAGACGTCACACACACAAACTTCACTTTACTTTTGTTTGTGTAAAGCTGCTTTGAGACAATGACTTTTGTAAAAAAGCACTATACAAATAAAAATGAATTGAATTGAATTGAATATGTCAAAGAAGCACTAGCCACGGGCTACATCCGAACCTCCACTTCTCCAGCAGCGGCGGGATTCTTCTTCATTGAAAAGAAAGGTGGGGGTCTGTGGCCATGCATCGACTACAGGGGACTGAATGCGTTGACAGTCCAATAACCCTACCCTCTCCCACTGGTACCAGCAGCCTTAGAGCAACCCGGGGAGGCTCGGATATTCACTAAGCTGGACCTGCACAGCGCATACAATTTAGTAAGGATCAAGGAGGGGGATGAGTGGAAGACGGCGTTTCACACCCCCAGCAGTGTTTCAATTTCAATCAGTGTTTCAGGCCTGATCAACCACGGGGAATGAACTACCACCACCACTCGACATTGGCGGGTCCTCAGCTTATAGGGTGAGCTCACTCCTCAACTCTCGATGCCATGGTAACTGCCTACAGTATCTGGTGGACTGGGAGGGGTACAGCCCAGAGGAGGGGGGTGGGGGGGTGTTTCTGTAGCGTCACCACCGGCACCTGCCCGCCAGAGGGAGCCCTCACCTGAGTTTTGCCGCCACTGTTAATTTCGGACATTTAAACAGTGCGTTCACTACACTAGGATGCGAAATATTGTTTTCATACAACACTTTATAAAAAACGTTTGAAATTATTTCTTTTCAGCTTGTCTAACGTTTATTCAATAATCAAATTAATAATGAATATTTGAGAAGAACCCCTCGGATGCAGTACTTCATGCATGGCGCTTTGCCTTGAATGAAACGCATCGCGAGAGTTGACTCTGATCACGTGTGTGAAAATGCAGGCATGCGGGTGTGCACAGGTACAACCAATCACACACACTCATAGCACAACATGAAAACATCACATTAAAAAAATACAATCTTATTAATAATATATATTTTCTATTTCAGACCTGGTATTTTGAAAGGCATTTCAGAAAAAAAAACCCTGCAGAAACTCAAACATGAAAGCACCATTATCAACTTGTAAATTTGTAAATTAAATAATTAAAAAAATAAAGGTTGTACACATAATTAGCTTTATGAAAGACTAAAGAATTTACATTATTTTCCCACCATCCCACATACACAGCCACCATCTGGGTGCCATTGTGTTCTTTTCTCCTAGGTAAGACTAGCTTCCTGAATATTCCTTGTAGTTATTTGAGTCTGTGATTGTCAGAGTAGTTCACTGTCTGTGAATGAAGTTTTAGAGTTGTGGTTCTGTAACTGCAATAAAATCTACAGCCAAACTTCAAACTCCTGTCAGTCTCATTTCCACCTCCAGCTCGTATCCTCCTTTCAACCCACAATCTTAATTGGAGCCCAAACACCAAGGGGTAGGATGGTCCTCTTGTTTTTGGTCTGTTTAGCTTTTTCTAAACTTTGGCTGGTTTGTAGGTGCAGGGCATGCTCAAAAACACACAAAACTTGGATGTGTGCCTGGCCCAGGGGCTCAGCAGTGACCATCCCATTGGAGTGCATGGTGTGTGAATGAGCTGATTTTTTGGGGGAAATGATGTGGATTTACTATCAAAGTAAACTATAACAATCACACACAAATCTCACTGGAGTTTAAATATTCTCAGAAACAGGAATAGATTAACTCACACATGTTTTGCTAAAAGAAGGATTTGACCTTGATTTGATAAACTCTTGCAATCAGAGAACAGATTCACATCTGGTTTAGAGGAAATATTAATTTGTGTATCATCTGCTAAAAAGAAGTGGGTCTATAATGGATTCGTGTGGAACGGCCTGTTTAACTGGGACAGTGTGTGATCTGAATGGATCTCTAGAGACAAGATGGAGTCTGTGACATTGATATGATTTAGGTCACTTTATATCTGTACCTGAATGTCCCATAGATTTAAAATACTTATGAAAATAGGGACTTAATCAAACAGAAGAAGATTTGTTCCTAGAACCAGAGCAGTTTGAGTTCTGTGCCCAGTTCTGATTGACTACATAATCAAGATGAACAGAAACCAGTTTTATCCAGTAAAACTGAAAGATCAGTGAGGTGAGAGAGAGATTTACATGAAGACGGCTGAGTGATCCTCTTTCTCCCAGAATAGAGCAGCACTTTCACCAGATGTTCAACTTCCTTCAGCCAAACTCACTGAAGCACAACACACAGCACTGAATCTACAGCTAAACACACTCTCTCATCACACTGATAATGACTATTAAGTCTAATAAAAGAACACGCAATGTCCAAAATGAAGCTTTATTTCAGCAGAGCAAAACTACAGGAAGAGCAACAGGACAGTGAAGAGAGTAAAGACAGAAATGTCAGCATTGTGTAGACCTGAAACTCTATTGTAGATGGATGTGTAAGCAGCTCAGTGTTAAATTGTATCTTGGAGCTGTTAGGCTTCACACTGGCTCTTTCTGAACGTGACCGGATGATTGATGCCGTCATGGGAGACCGTACAGACAAACTCCTCCCCCTTTTCCCAGAGTGCTTTGCTGAGGGTCAGGGTGCTGCTGCGTGTGTAACCGTCCTTCTTCTGTTCTTCTGCGCTGGTCAGAACCCCGTCCTTCACCTGGGAGCCGTCCACTGTCCAGCTCACCAGCGCCCCCTGTGGAGAGTAGGCAGACAGCAGGCAGAGCAGCGAGGCTGATCCCTCAGACAGCTGCAGAGAGGAGGGAGGGAGCAGAGACACGGAGGGCTTCACCGCGGGACCGGCTGGAGACCACAAACACACAATAAACACACATTTACACACGCTTACACAACATTTACTCATTACTGCTTATTCACATTACTGCAGTTCAGTAGAACTACTCAGCAGGAGAACATTTACTAGTTACTCGTTATATCGTGGAGCCACTCGGACTTTGATCAGCTTTATTCGGGGAGTGTATTCCAGTCCTCCTAAGCTGTTCTGTTACTTTTACATGTAGTCCTACAGAAAAATAAATACACTGATGATGTAAATACACTGATATTCCACAGAATCAGGGCTGGAAAATTCAACATCACACCTTCCCTTTGAGTTTCCTGAGAACAAGATTTACTATGTTACAAATCACATATCTGGCAAAAAGGCTGAGAAATCAGTCCAGTGATGGAAATAACCACATCACACCACATCCACCTTTCTACACACTGTTTCTCTTTGTTTGGAGATTCAACATCAGTACATCAGTAAAATTATAGAAGGCTCACAGGCACAGGATGAAGTTTTATACCACGTCCTTCACAGCACACAATATGAACTTAAGACGCTGTGAATGTAAAAGTGCTCTGTTTACTGAGGAACACACTGCAGACTTATTCAGCTAACAGCTAACTTTTTCTGTCTTTAATGTTATTTTTATTTTACTGTAACTGTGTCTCATTATCAAAAACTATGCAGTAAATACATTAACTAAACAAACAAACAAATAAATAAACGAATTAATTAATTAATTATGTCTCTTTATCAAAAAATACACTATATTCTGTTATCTCTAAAGTATAAATCCATAAAACTGAATAAACAAATAAATAAATAAATAAATAAATAATGATTCTTTATGATGCCTAAATTATTTCCTTCCTAGATTTCAACATAAAAATGTAAAATTAAAAACTTTCTATCTGTCTAAACATTATTTCTTATTCTGATTAACAATGAAATAAATTCATAGAGTTTTAAATAAAGAAGAGAGACTTACTTTTGATGATCAGTTTGGTTCCTCCACCGAAAGTGAGCCACAGTGATACATTCTAATGAAGCTGTCATACAAAAGCCTCTGTTACACTACAGTGACCACACACACACACACACACACACACACACACACACACAGTTGTGGTGTTTGCATATGTGTGCTGTGTCACTGCTGCACACACTTTAAGAGCTGTAGTGCTGATCAGAGTGTGTTCAGTCCTTTCAGAGCCACTGACACGCAGCACAATGATGATGGTACTGATTCTACTGCTGGGGACACTGGGACTCCTCGCTCACCGTGAGACTCTCTTTACTTTTATTATTCATACAAACCATCAAATCACTCTCACACTCATTACTACATTTGTTTCCATTATTTTAACTCTGCATCCTTTTCTTTAGAGTCCTTTGGGGAAATCGTTGTGACTCAGTCTCCAGGATCTCAGTCTGTTTCTCCAGGAGAATCTGTTACTCTCACCTGTACAACCAGTCAGAGTGTTTACAGTAACCTCGCCTGGTACCTGCAGAAACCTGGAGAAGCTCCTAAACTCCTGATCTATTATGCAACTACTCGTCAGTCTGGGATTCCAGATCGTTTCAGTGGCAGTGGATATGGAACACAGTTTAGTCTAAAAATCTCTGGAGTTCAGACTGAAGATGCAGGAGATTATTACTGTCAGCAGTATAGCAGCACTCCGTACACACAGTGTTATAGCGCCGTACAAAAACCTCCCTCAGCTGTAGAGGAAGTGCTCTGAGTCAGAAACACACACTGATCTGAGAACAGCTGCAGAGCTGCTAAAGCTGCACTCCACTGAACATCATCAAACGTGTTCATTTAAAGAAAATTCAATATAAATCTATTCTCTCATCATCTGCAAAGTTTAACTATATAATATTCTCTTTTTCTACCCCAAACGCACATGACTTTTAGGCAAATGACCCTAAATGGATATTATGAATTTTCTGCGACCCCATGACATTAACATTAATGACATTTACTAGATGGCACGTCAGAGCCAAAACATCCCTGTCCATCAGGTTTCCAAGTAGAACTGTAAATGTTTAGTGATTTTCTGCACAGTGACGTTAAACACACTGATGAGCTCTGTGTCTCTCTTAAAACTTTTCACCAGCATCATTATTTTTGTCATGATCTGCATCTCAAATCCAAAACTCTGACGTTACATTCACAATTATTTACTAATCTAGAAAATCCAGAAGGCTGATACGCAAATCAGAGCTTTCAGTAGGTTTGAAGGCGACATGAGAGGTTTTTAAAATTCAAACACTAACTGTACTAGGAAACTCGATTACTGTTTGTACTCAATAACGCTCTAGAATAGTACATAGTAAGTGATTTGAGACAAATAGATAGTTTGTTTAGCAGAAGTAGATGGACGGGGAAATTCATTCATTTTTATTGCTGATCTACACTAGTGCAGTGTGTTACGTCAGTAAAAAGACTAAAATAACACGTACACTATTCAGTAACACATGATTTATCTAAATGTGACTCCCAGTAGCAATGAAAAATATTAGTACACAAAATCCATCTTTGATATTTCTAATTTGTAAAATGAATGAATGAAACAAAGAGAAGATTGTGAGTTTCTCTCACGGCCCCATTTGTAAATCAAGCGAACCCCATGTGGGGTCACCACGCCTAGTTTAGGAACCCCTGAGATACAGAGATACTCATCTCAAATGCCTTATAGTGTGTTTGTTCCATTTTAAAGTACATTTATCTTCCTCAGTCTGATCTATGATTCCTCACTTCTATAGATCCTTTCCAGGACTGTTCCACAACAAATTAATGGCTGGGAAAAGAGAGCGCACACTACTGTTTTCAATCTGAAAAACAGATCCAATCCTACCAGCTGTTTTCCTCTGCACTTTTACCTTGTACAGAAATATGGACAAGACTCCAAAACCCTCTGAAGAATTGGTCCTTCTACAGGCAGGGATGTGTAGGAGGACAATCCGTGTTCCAGAGTATGCTGACCGCTCTCTGGTAAATTAGAAGAGCTGAGAATTGTTCTGTAGAGAACCACAGCAGTTTTACACAGTGCTGCTCTTTTCAGTTGTAACTACTTCCTTTTCATTTATTTACAGGGGTCACATTGTTTCAAACAAACTTAAATTAAATAGATTAAATAAATCTTTAGTGTCAATGCAATAATATATATATAGTAGCGATCAAAGTAAGTGAAAAGACTCACTTGACGGTTTTGTCTTTTCTTTTATTAACGTGAGCACTCGTGAAAACCCAAACTTGGGCTCGGACTCAAAACTGCGAGACACTCCTACAACTTTTTCTCAAAAAAAACTCCCCCTACCCCCGAGTGCTTGTTCTTCAAAAGAACACCCACCCCTAAAAGCCCCTATTCAAAAAGAACACACAACACATGAACAGAACATACGTGGCTTAAATCACACCTGACAGAACATAACACACTTCTCAGACTTGCTACACTGCCCTCCCTTCACAAAGTTCCTCGACCCCGAGGGAACAAACAAAGTCCCGGAACTGTCCCGGCAGCCTCCTAACTCTCTGAGGCCGCGGCTGCCCCTCCTGTGTTACTGTAACAGGGCTATCTGAATGCAAAGGTTACACCTCAAGAAACGCTGTGGCTGCAGGGGATACCGCCAGAGGACTGGCAGTGCTCGGCTGCAATCCTGCCTCGCTCTCTGGGGTAGGTATAACCTTAGAGGAGGCCGGTGCCAGGGCTGCAGCGGCACCTCCTCTGTAAGGTGCCAATCTATCCCGATGCACGGCCACCTTCCTACCCCTTGGAGGCAACTGAACCCGGTAAACAACTTCTCCAATTCTTTCTAGTACACTGCATGGCCCGGTCCACTGGGAGTCTAGCTTAGGGCACCTCCCCTTCTTTCTATGAGGGCTGTACACCCACGCCAACTCCCCTGCTACGACATGTCACCCTTTTGTTTTCAGGTCATAATTTTGCTCCTGCCGGGTCCCCACTTTCAACAACTGCTTCCTAGCAAAATTATGAGTGACTTCCAACATGTCCTGAAGCTTCCTAGCATGCTCAGGGCCCGGGGGCACAGCAGGTGCATCAGGTGGCCTCCTGAAAGTCATTTCTCCTGGTGTTCTAATCTCTCGCCCCAACATCAAAAGGGCTGGGGTACAAGAGGTTGAGTCCTGCACAGCAGATCGGCATGCCATTAGAATAAATGGCAAGTGCCTGTCCCAATCTCGTTGATGCTTAGCAGTCACAATGGCTAGCTGTTCTGTGAGGGTCCTATTAAACCTCTCTACGAGGCCATCGCTTTGGGGGTGCAAAGGGGGGGTTCTTGTATTGTGGATCCCCAATTTGTAGCACATTACTGAGAAGACACGTGACTCAAAGTTCCAGCCTTGGTCACTGTGTATGGATTCTGCAACCCCGAACCTGCAGAACATGTCATCTACCAATGCATCTACCACTGTCTTGGCTTCTTGGTCAGGCAGTGCGTAAGCTTCTGGCCATTTAGTGAAATAATCCATAGCCGTCAGCACAAACCTGTTACCCCTCTCTGAATGTGGAAAAGGACCTAATATGTCCACCCCCACCATCTCCATTGGGCCCCCTACAGGGAACTGCTGAAGGGGAGCGAGGGACCGGCCAGGTGGCCCCTTGCGGGCAGTGCAATCATCACATCTCCGACAAAAATCCTCCACATCTCTTCTCACGAGCCCCCAGTTAAAACTCTGTCTGACATGTTTGAGTGTTTTCGAAACCACAAAGTGTCCAGAACCCACTGTTCCATGGGCAGCCCTGATAACCCCCTCACGCAGCGCCCAGGGCACCACCACCTGCCACCTCCCCTCCCCAGTGGCGGGGTCCTTCCACTCCCTCTGCAACACCCCATCTCGCAAGCGCAGGTCCTTAAATTTGGCCCATAAGTTTTTTATGGACAGAGAGACAATGGCCAGTTCCTCCCATGGAGGTCGCTGCTGAGCTTGAGGTCTGCATCTTCCTCTTGCAGCCACCTCCAGTCCTCTATACCCACTGTCTCAACCGCCAAACACACTGGTGTATCACCATGCTTACAACCCAAGGAAGCACCACTGGCATCCGGGTTATCCAGCTCTCTGTCCCTGGCCTCCCTCTTGTCGCAGTACCGACACCCGTCGGCTGAGCAAGGCCGACGAGAAAGAGCGTCTACGTTTGCGTGCCCTTAACCTGCAAGGTGTACTACCTTCATGTTGTACGTCTGAAGTTCCTCAATCCAGCGTGCCAACTGGCCATCCGGCTCTTTGAATGACATTAGCCACTGGAGAGCTGAATGATCAGTGTGTACTGTGAAAGGTAGCCCGCACAGGTAATACTTAAAGTGTCGAACTGCAAAAAGCACAGCAGCAAGTTCCCTTCTGGTGACACAGTATCTGCGTTCGGATTTGTTGAACGCTTTGCTGTAGGAGGCCATGACCCGTTCTTCCCCAGTTCCCACCTGAGAGAGAACAGCTCCCATACCCACACTGCTGGCATCTGTGTCCAGAATGAAGGGAAGAGCTGGATCAGGGGGAGCCAATATAGGGGCTGTGACCAGAGCCTGTTTGAAGGCAGCAAAAGAGTTTTGACACTCCTCAGTCCACGTGAAGGACTTGTCCTTCTTCAGTAGGTGGAAAAGCGGGTCTGCGATGGTAGAAAAACCCTGCACAAACCTCCTGTAATATGAGGCTAACCCTAAAAAACTTTTGAGCTGCTGCGAAGTTGTAGGAGTAGGCCAATCGCTCACCGCCTGCACCTTCTCTTCCATTGTGCCAATCCCCTGCCCCCGAGCTTGTGCCCCAAGAATGTCACCTCCCTCCTAAAAAAATTACATTTCTCTGGGTGCAGCTTCAAGCCAGACTCGCTCACGTGACCCAGCACACACCTAAGGGCCTCTAGAGAGGCCTGAAAAGAGCTACCATGGACCAGGATGGCATCCAGGTACACCAGACACTCTGATTGTGGAATACCTGATAACACCCTGTCCATTAACCTAGCGAAGGTAGCCGGCACATGCAGGCCGAAGCAGAGCACCCTGAACTGCCATAACCCCCTACTTGTACAAAAAGAGGTTTTTGGTCTGGCATCGGGAGTAAGTGGCACCTGCCAGTAGCCAGTGCGCAGGTCCAGGGAAGTGAACCATGATGACCCAGCTACGAGGTCTAGTGACTCATCCACCCGAGGGATGGGATATGAGTCCTTCCTGGTGACCTCATTAAGTCTATAGTCAACACAAAATCTCCACTGACCCCCCTTCTTAGGCACCATGACCACCGGTGCGGCCCACGCACTCTCAGACGGCTCAATAATACCCGCTCGCTGCATGTCCAACAAGGCCTTATCAACAGCATCCTGGCGGGCAAAAGGGAGCCTCCGGGGCCGCAATCTAATGGGCATGGCATCTCCTGTCTCAATTTTGTGCTGCACCAGATGTGTTCGCCCACATCCCCATCCCCAAATGCGAAACAATGTTGGAAATCAACCAACAAATCCCAAAACTGCTCTTACTGACTCTCATCCAAGCCCTCCCGATTCTTCAGCCACATCTCCCTCAAAGCCCCCAACCCTTCCCTCTCTTCAAGAAGTGGAAAAAAGCACCACTCTCCTGTCCATACCTCCCAGGGAGACTCGAGATTGGCTCTGAATAGGGCTGTGTGGCCACCCCCGGGTAGAGGTCAGTTGGGGTGTGGGTTAAGGGAGTGGTAGCTCAGTGGTTAAGGGAAGTAGTAGCTCAGTGGTTAAGACGTTGGACTTCTGATAGGAAGGTTGAGAGTTCAAATCCCAGCACTGCCAAGCTAACATTGCTGGGCCCTTGAGCAAGGCCCTTAACCCTCAACTGCTAAGTTGTATAAATAAGATAACTGTAAGTCGCTCTGGATAAGGGCGTCTGCCAAATGCCATAAATGTAAACGAGTGGGAGAATCATCTACCTGAGGTGGCTTGGCATCAGCGCTTGGGCAGGATTGCAAATGCAATGTGTGGCGCTCCAACCTAGAGTCCCCAGGAGCAGCTGCTGCATCTAACAGACCTGTAAAAGACACATCAGCATTATTTTCAGTGGACATGACAACCTCAGGACCCCCTTCAAAACGGAGCAGGCCATCCTTTAAGTCTAACTGGCAACCTGCACATTTAAGGAAGTCCAGACCAAGAATACAGGGGTCCTGGACTGTAGCCACCCACACCGAATGGCACAATGTCTTTCCTCCTACAGTCAGCCCCACCTCTCCTTTACCCTTCATTGGCGCTAGTTCACCTGTCACTGTGCGTAGTCGGACAGTGGTAGGCTCCACCTTGGCATTCACTGTCACATCACTATCACTGTCACAGTCGATCCCGTATCCACCAATGCTAAACACAGAACCCCCTCCACCAAAATAGGTACATGACAAAAATCACTAACACATGTTCCTCCCACTACAACCACAGACTCTTTTGGCCCCCAATCTCCCTCCCTCAAGAGTCCATGATCGTCTTCCCTTAGTCCATCTCTTGAGACTTCTGCAGACAATGACTCATGGTAGGGATGAGCATTGCAGATCCGCACATCCCCAATCATGCAGACCCCATCCCGTTTCCCTATTTCCCGGCCAGCTTAGGACACTGTCGAACTAAATGTTCAACCTGCCCGCAACCCCAACAAACCCTTGGTCGAGCACAAAGTCGCTGGTCAGGTTGCAGTGCCACAGCACCAATCAATTCAATAATCTCCGAAACCCAGGCTGGTCTTTCACTTAGCCCCTCCCCCACATCAGTAGACCTGATCAGCACAGTATCTCGTCGTCTCTCATCCTGCAAGTAAGTTCCACATACAATCTCTCTCTCCAACGCCATCTCCAAGGCATCCTGCAAGGTTTGAGGGTGGGCAAGCTGTGTCTTTCTTCGAAGGTCCACAGGAGTAAGGGCCTGGATGAATTGGTCTCTCGCAAGCTCCCCTTGA
This sequence comes from Pangasianodon hypophthalmus, assembly GCF_027358585.1. Lineage (NCBI taxonomy): Eukaryota > Metazoa > Chordata > Actinopteri > Siluriformes > Pangasiidae > Pangasianodon > Pangasianodon hypophthalmus. The sequence goes on from NC_069718.1 coordinate 963,119, forward strand.
ACAGATGGTGGCATGTGGGCATATGCAGGAGACCAAAACGTCGTCTCAGTGCCCCGACAAGTGCCTTATAATCATGTCTATCTTAGCAGTAACAAACAGTTCAGAGCATCATCTGTAAGGCACATAGCCAATTCAAGAGCTTTGCGGTCCTCCGACCAGTTCCCAGCACGAGCTAACAGTTCAAACTGTGCATGAAAAGCTTCCCAATCAGCTTTACCTGAGAATTTGGGGGTTTTAACAGTTACCTCGGCAGCGCGGACGCCACCATATTCATTCACATCCGTCAATAGGGTGGCTCCATGGGTGCCGCCATATTTGTTTACATCTGAAGACAGCACGGTTCCGTGCGCGCCGCTATGTATTTTTTAAGACAAAAAGTAATCTAAAAAATCTTCCATTACCACCAATGCCACATTTTCTGGTATAAATGGAATATGTGGATAATAAATGATAATATTTATTATATTTGGACTAGGTGAGCTGTCCCATTTGCCAACAGTGCCAAGACTTTTTAAAGACTTTTCACCACATTTTCTAGTAAATTAATTAAATCACACAAACTCAAGGACTGAGAGCCAAATTTGATCCTATGACCCTAAAAAAATTCATGTTGATGACCTTCAGTATCTACTACTTTACATTTCACACTATCTAGAATTCTGACTGTAGCACTGAGACCAACACTGTACAGTGCAAGCTCATCTCTGTGCTTAAACACCGCTTAACATCATCACTGTATGTGCTGTGATTGATAAAAGTCCCACTCACAACTAAAACAATTCAGAAACACATCAGATGTGGCCAGTGATGTAAACAACAGGAAGAGGAAATCAAAAGTAGATCAAGATTAAAAGATAAGGCAGAATAATATAATTGTAATCATTTCAGTGGAACTGCTATGAAGATCATTTATGGCAGCGCTATTGATCTAGTGAGGTTGTTTGACAGGAGATTATGCCTTAAAATGATCACAAAATCACAATTTTATTTTGTATTCATGTCCTTATCACACCAAAAGTAATTCCAGTAAACCTCCAGCAGCTACTTCAAAAACGTGGGACAAAAGCAGTGGTCGAAAAGATGTAAAGGTCAAAGGATCAGCAAATAGAACAAACTAAGAAAAGCAGAATCTCAAAACTGAAGGACAATAGCAAAGTCAGAATAACCAGGATATCAGTGTGAATAAGACTTGGTACATCAAGAACAAAGACACTGAATGATACTTCACACTGGGTGAATGTTTTGGGATCATATATATAGAGGTGAGTGGTTAATTGTGATTGAGTCCAGGTGTGTGTAATCAGTGAATTGGTGACTGTGACAAAGAGTGTGTGCTGGGAAATGGAGTTCAAGGTGGCCATGTTTCTAGTTTGAGGAGCATTCTGGGAGTTGGAGTTCCTCATCAGTTCTGGTGTAGACATGACAATTGTATATAATATAATATAATATGATATGATATGATATAATATAATATAATATAATATAATATAATATAATATAATATAATATAATATAATATAATATAATATAATATAATATAATTTAATTACAGGGGCCACCCCCTGATGTTGAAAGAGATGGGGCCCTATAAACTATTAAAAGTCATAATATTCTGTCCATATGAAGAATTTTATTTGTTCCAGTTTAGGTCTTGCACTGCATATTTAAAGGAGCCAAGTGACACACCACAACAGCACCATGTAGGTTACCTGGTATGCATAATATTTGACAGTACAATACTCTTTAACGAGCAGCACTCTCAGCACCTCTAATGACCCACACTGCCCCACAAAATTCAACTCTATGGTTAAGTGACGATGCAGTTGTAGACTGGTATTGGATCAGCAGGAACATGCTGTTCTATGAGTTAGAGGGCCCTAGACAAATTGGACTGGAATCATGCCTTTAGGTAACTGCCACATTAATTTTTATTTATTGTTTTGGAAGAGGAGGCCTTGTGTATTTCTCTCTGGGCACCTATCAGCAGCCCCTTAGAGCTTCTAATCTTTTGTATTTTTTTGGATTTCTCCTCACACACTTAAGTGATAAGCACTAACTTTGAAGGTCTAATGATGAATTCTTTCTTGGGACATCTTCAAAGTTATAGTGTAAGCTATTTCTTCAGTTTTTCAGGGAGACTTTTGTCTCTGGGTAGTAAATAAGATTACACTTTACACGCAGGTTTTGGGGCCCCCTGACTCCTGGGGCCCCTGGGCCTGTACCCGGTAGGCTCGTTCGGTCATCCATCCTTGCATACACAGCATGTCATAAGACTTGTTACACAGAAGTCATTGAGAGTGATAATGAAGAGATGGATGAAAACCTTCTGGGACTCCAGCAAAATTAAAGCTCTGGTAAGAGAAGAAGTCAAGTCAACGTTATTTATTTTGCACGTTTAGCAGCAACTTTCTTTGACCAAAGTGCTTTTCAGAAGTATCTCAAAACCAAAGAATATTAAGAAGCAGCTCAAAATTTAAACAAGGCAGTTAAGATAAAAATAGACATACAGATAGTGTTAGGTAAATAAATAAATAAATTAAAATAGAATAGGTATCAGTACCACACGCACAAACTGTTGCATGCTCTTCACACTGCTGCCACCATGGTGCTGAATGGACAGCACTGTTTCAGCACTACTGTTGGGGACCACCGGAGAGCACATGGCTGCGAGGCGCAGCAGTGGAATGAACCACGCCTGGGGAGAGATATTCACCATGGTGTGCGACCACAGGACAGTGAGTAAAGGCTGACCCATTCAGTTTGAGCAAGGATCTCCCTCTGCTGTGCTCCCCAAATGAGACCCTTCTCACCCACTATCCACGGAATAGTCCCGATCCTCCCGCCGCCACACCCTGATAGCGGCCCATGCCACACAGCCTGGCCAACAGCGACTGCCAACACGATCCAATTTGACACATGCCTCACTGCCTTCTGCACCCAGAGGTGGTGTCCCACACCCCTTCTGCACTCCGTTCTTCCCTTTTGTCTCTGGGTAAAAGTACGGGCATGAGCACGGACCCAGACCCCACGCTCACCATGGACCCCTTACTAAAACACCTGCTCGAGACCAACCTGCAACAGCAGGGGGTAACCCAGGAACTGGCGCAAGGGCTCTGAGCAGGTGCAGAGAAATTGCTAGCCTACCACACCCTGAACGTGGCCACAGCCACCCCTCTCCTCAACCCCTGTTGAGATTCCCAACACCTTGTGGCCAAGCTGATTGACGAAGAAGTAGAGGCCTACCTGAACAACTTTGAATGGATTGCCACCCATGAAGATTGGCCTATGGGGGACTGGGCCCAGGTAGTAGCACCCCTCCTCTCAGGTGAAGCCCAGCCTACTATGCCCTCCAGCTGGGGGATGCCGCCGACTATGACAAACTGAGGGAGGAGATCCTGTCTCGCTGTGGACTATCCCCCAGGTGGATGATCTGGTGGAGCGCTTTGGGAGAGCCCAGTTCATCTAGACCCTCGACCTCACAAAAGGGTACTGGCAGGTGGCCCTAGTCCCAGTACCAGTTGGATGAACACCTCTCATTCTGCAATCTTCTCCATCAGAGAACTAACGAATATGCAATTAGCACAAATAAAGCTATTACTAACGACGGAGGAAGAATGATTACCCATCCTGCAAGCAACACACTGAACAAGCTGAATGCCTGACATGTTGTTTAACGTGCCTTAGTTGAAGAATAACTGCTATTATTTTAGATGTATCCAGCATGGTTGGTCTCCACTCGCTGTCTTTAGAGGAAAAAAAAATGTTCTTCGAAAAAATGAAAATAAGGCAGGAAGGAAAGTGAAAAATACAACAGATGAAAACAAAAAAGAAAGAAACAGAATAGATTAAATGCCGACGCAGGCAAGAAACTCCCTGCAAACGATACAAAACACACTATGTACCCGGAAGTGTGTCTGGTGCTAGTTCCACACACTGCTTTACTGATCAGGATCCACCCAGTCCCCAGTGTTGCACGAGTATATATATTACACAGCTTCAGTTGTAGTGTTATAATTGTTAAGAGCAGCAGAGTTCACCGTATATCACCTGGGAATAATATGTATAATACAGTGGACTTCCCCATGTGACTTTAACTGCAGTGTCTGTGTCTATTACTCACTGTATTTAATTACTATTATAATCATTAATATACTAATAATTAATTGCATTAATGTGTTTACAGAGTGTGAAGGTGTTTAGTGTTTTGTGGATCTTCACAATAATCAATGTGAATATGAACAAATTAAGTATAATCAGTTTAATAAAATTTAATTCAATTAATATCTGGATCTGATAAACCTAATATTTATAGCTAAACTGCTAAATGCTTCACTTAATGCAAATGTGACAAAAAAGTATGATTTTGATGCAGAGAAAGACACAAGATCATTTGCCGTGTTAAATTCAGTGTCCAGTTCTGACATCAAGTAGAAATGGATGAAGGAGATCATGACTCTTCCATAATATTAATGTAAAATAAGTGTGCACTGTCAGTTAGCTCAACCAGAAATCCTGCACTAAAGAAAGACATGAAACCAGCTTCGTGCTCCACACCCAGCTAAACACACAGAGTCAGTTTTAACCAGTAAAACAGAGAGCAGTGTAGAGGAAGTGAGATTTACATGAAGACGGCTGAGTGCTCCTCTTTCTCCCAGAATAGAGCAGCACTTTCACCAGATGTTCAACTTCCTTCAGCCAAACTCACTGAAGCACAACACACAGCACTGAATCTACAGCTACACACACTCTCTCATCGCACTGATAATGACTATTAACTCTAATAAAAGAACACACAATGTCCAAAAGGAAGCTTTATTTCAGCAGAGCAAAACTACAGGAAGAGCAACAGGACAGTGAAGAGAGTAAAGACAGAAATGTCAGCATTGTGTAGAACTGAAACTCTATTGTAGATGGATGTGTAAGCAGCTCAGTGTTAAATTGTATCTTGGAGCTGTTAGGCTTCACACTGGCTCTTTCTGAACGTGACCGGATGATTGACGCCGGCATGGGAGACCGTACAGACAAACTCCTCCCCCTTTTCCCAGAGTGCTTTGCTGAGGGTCAGGGTGCTGCTGCGTGTGTAACCGTCCTTCTTCTGTTCTTCTGCGCTGGTCAGAACCCCGTCCTTCACCTGGGAGCCGTCCACTGTCCAGCTCACCAGCGCCCCCTGTGGAGAGTAGGCAGACAGCAGGCAGAGCAGCGAGGCCGATCCCTCAGACAGCTGCAGAGAGGAGGGAGGGAGCAGAGACACGGAGGGCTTCACCGCGGGACCGGCTGGAGACCACAAACACACAATAAACACACATTTACACACGCTTACACAACATTTACTCATTACTGCTTATTCACATTACTGCAGTTCAGTAGAACTACTCAGCAGGAGAACATTTACTAGTTACTCGTTATATTGTGGAGCCACTCGGACTTTGATCAGCTTTATTCTGGGAGTGTATTCCAGTCCTCCTAAGCTGTTCTGTTACTTTTACATGTAGTCCTACAGAAAAATAAATACACTGATGATGTAAATACACTGATATTCCACAGAATCAGGGCTGGAAAATGCAACATCACACCTTCCCTTTGAGTTTCCTGAGAACAAGATTTACTCTGTTACAAATCACATATCTGGCAAAAAGGCTGAGAAATCAGTCCAGTGATGGAAATAACCACATCACACCACATCCACCTTTCTACACACTGTTTCTCTTTGTTTAGAGATTCAACATCAGTACATCAGTAAAATTATAGAAGGCTCACAGGCACAGGATGAAGTTTTATACCACGTCCTTCACAGCACACAATATGAACTTAAGAAGCTGTGAATGTAAAAGTGCTCTGTTTACTGAGGAACACACTGCGGACTTATTCAGCTAACAGCTAACTCCTGACTTTTTCTGTCTTTAGTGTTATTTTTATTTTACCGTAACTGTGTGTCTTTGTCAAAAATATCCATTAAATAGATAGATATAATAAATAAATAAATAGTGATTATTTAAGATGCCTAAATTATTTACTTAGTAGAGTTCAACATAAATAATTTTCTATTTGTGTAAACTTTATTCTATTTTCTGATTAACAATGAAATAAATTTATAGAGTTTTAAATAAAGAAGAGACACTTACTTTTGATGATCAGTTTGGTTCCTCCATCGAAAGTGAACCACAGTCATACATTATAATGAAGCCATCGTACAAAAACCTCTGTTACACTACAGTGACCACACACACACACACACACACACACACACACACACACAGACACAGTTGTGGTGTTTGCATATGTGTGCTGTGTCACTGCTGCACACACTTTAAGAGCTGTAGTGCTGATCAGAGTGTGTTCAGTCCTTTCAGAGCCACTGACACGCAGCACAATGATGATGGTACTGATTCTACTGCTGGGGACACTGGGACTCCTCGCTCACCGTGAGACTCTCTCTTTACTTTAATTATTCATACAAACCATCAAATCACTCTCACACTCATTACTACATTTGTTTCCATTATTTTAACTCTGCATCCTTCTCTTTAGAGTCCTTTGGGGAAATCGTCGTGACTCAGTCTCCAGGATCTCAGTCTGTTTCTCCAGGAGAATCTGTTACTCTCACCTGTAGAACCAGTCAGAGTGTTAGCAGTTGGCTCGCCTGGTACCTGCAGAAACCTGGAGAAGCTCCTAAACTCCTGATCTATGGTGCATCTACTCGTCAGTCTGGCATTCCAGATCGTTTCAGTGGCAGTGGATCTGGTACACAGTTTAGTCTAAAAATCTCTGGAGTTCAGACTGAAGATGCAGGAGATTATTACTGTCAGCAGTATAGCAGCACTCCGTACACACAGTGTTATAGCGCCGTACAAAAACCTCCCTCAGCTGTAGAGGAAGTGCTCTGAGTCAGAAACACACACTGATCTGAGAACAGCTGCAGAGCTGCTAAAGCTGCACTCCACTGAACATCATCAAACGTGTTCATTTAAAGAAAATTCAATATAAATCTATTCTCTCATCATCTGCAAAGTTTAACTACATAATATTCTCCTTTTCTACCCCAAACGCACATGACTTTTAGGCAAATGACCCTAAATGGATATTATGTATTTTCTGCGACCCCATGACATTAACATTAATGACATTGACTAGACGGCACGTCAGAGCCAAAACATCCCTGTCCATCAGGTTTCCAAGTAGAACTGTAAATGTTAATGATTTTCTGCACAGTGACGTTAAACACACTGATGAGCTCTGTGTCTCTCTTAAAACTTTTCACCAGCATCATTATTTTTGTCATGATCTGCATCTCAAATCCAAAACTCTGACGTTACATTCACAATTATTTACTAATCTAGAAAATCCAGAAGGCTGATACGCAAATCAGAGCTTTCAGTAGGTTTGAAGGAGACATGAGAGGTTTTTAAAATTCAAACACTAACTGTACTAGGAAACTCGGTTACTGTTTGTACTCAATAACACTCTAGAATAGTACATAGTAAGTGATTTGAGACAAATAGCTAGTTTGTTTAGCAGAAGTAGATGGACGGGGAAATTCATTCATTTTTATTGCTGATCTACACTAGTGCAGTGTGTTACGACAGTAAAAAGATTAAAATAACACGTACACTATTCAGTAACACGTGACTTATCTAAATGTGACTCCCAGTAGCAATGAGAAATATTAGTACACAAAATCCATCATTGATATTTCTAATTTGTAAAATGAATGAATGAAACAAAGAGAAGATTGTGAGTTTCTCTCACGACCCCAATTGTAAATCAAGCGAACCCCATGTGGGGTCACCACGCCTAGTTTAGGAACCCCTGAGACACAGACTCCATCTCTGGAGCAGAATCTGGCAAGGTGTGTAATATTAGACATTAGGCATTTCAGACATCTGTGCCTATAAAGCTCTTGCTTCCTTTACCCTGATTATATTCTGAGCTAAAAGAGCAGACAATCAGCTCCTGCCAGAGCACCTGGGTGATAAAAGATAAATATACTTAGGAGGAAAATAATATACTTTGAGCTTCATAAAGCTAAATTAACACTAATTTACTCATTTGTAGCAACAAAGGAAACATTTCATGCCTTTAAAACAAGCTTACATCATCGCAAATCCATAAATCCAACTGTATACTGCAGAGGGTCTGCAAAGTAGCCTATATGCTCCATAATCTTTAGCACCTGTGAAGAATTGTGTTCTAACCTGTAGACTAGAGATCTAGGTCTGTAGGTTCAGGAGGTTCAGATTGTAGGAAAGGGGCTGATTTGAGTGATTTGATGGCCAATGCTAAGTTCTTATTTCTGTCTAAACAATCTCTGACTTTATTGGTTTGAAACATAAAGGTTTTATTTGTCAGAAATTGCTTTATAGTCCAGTGTGTTAAATGCTGAAATAATGTAGAACATCTGAATCTGGTAAATAAATCAGAATGGTTTAAATCTTTAATAAGAGTAAGATACACACACTGGGCCTCATTTATCAATCCTTTAGTAAAGTTGTGTGTAAATGTTTGCACAGACCCGAGCGTCCTTCTTTTACACAGTGGCATTTCTTCTTCATTGAATCATTAGTCATATTTATATTCATTTACGGATTTGTGTTGACCAGCGATCTTCAATTTACATTATTGACTCTCCTTTATGCATAAATTTACATAAACTCAGGACTGAAATGAAAGATACGAACATTTTACTGAACTAATGGGATTTTCATGAACACCAAATTTCTTGTGTAAATGCTCCCGTGAATGACTTATGAATAAATCCATTCATATCTAGTTTGATAAATGAAGCCCATTAATCCCAACTTCCTTTGTAAGAATATTCCAGAATGAGTCTCTTACCTGCTGTTTAATGTATTTTCTTTGTTGGTGGATCTGGACAAAGAAAAGTGTGCCTTGTTCCCCCTGAGGCAGAGAGCTCTACAGGCTCTTATCTTAATAAAATTGTTGGTGGGAAAACAACTTTGTACGTAGTTCCAATACAAGGAACCCTTGATATTTCCCCTCTCTCTTTCACTGCAAAAGAGTTTGAAAAAATGCCCAAAGCCACATGCCGTTCCTGTGTGGTAACCATGCCTGTTCAGTAGCTGTGTCTTCATGCAGCCTCTTGTGAAGCTGGAAAAGTCTCTTATTAAAAACATCTGTTACACTACAGTGACCACACACACACACACACACACACACGTTTCCATAGAGAGAGGTTCCACTTTGCATTAGCAGCTCATGCTTCAGCGCTCTGCGAGTGTTTATAGCCCTGTGACTTTAACACTTCATGACTGAGAGCTGCTGCTCAGCGACTTCACCCACAGCAACCATGAGTTTGATCAGCGTCTTCATCTGCACACTGGCCCTCTGCGCTCGAGGTAACACAATGTTTTATCTTCTACTGTTCAGCTGACAAATCCATGTGAAGTAGGCCGACTAGATGAACTTCAAACTCCACATCATTATTAATGTAGGGAACGGATTTATTCTTCTTATTTTTTTCAGGATCCAGAGGTCAGGTGACTGTGACTCAGAGTCCTGCAGTGAAATCTGTTTCTCCAGGAGACACACTCACCATCAGCTGTAAAACCAGCTCTGCTGTTTATGTTGACTCTTCCAGAGATCATTATTTGTCCTGGTATCAGCAGAAAGCTGGAGAAGCTCCTAAACTCCTGATCTATTGGGCTAGCAGAAGAGCATCAGGTATTCCAGCTCGTTTCAGTGGCAGTGGATCTGGATCTGATTTCACTCTGACCATCAGTGGAGTCCAGGCTGAAGATGCTGGAGATTATTACTGTCAGAGTTACCATTATATCAGTAGTAGCGATGTGTTCACACAGTGTTAGAGCGTCGTACAAAAACCTGGGTGAGTGTGACTGCTGCAGCTGGGACCTACTGCAGGTGCTGAGGGGGACGATGTGATACAGCACAGTGACACACACACACACAACAAACTCACTACCCCAAACACACACACACAGAAACACACCCTCACTACTCCACACACACATACATTACTCAACACACACACAAACACAAAACACTCAGTACTCCACACACATACACACACACACAATGACACACACTGTGGAGGAGAACACACACGCACACATACACACACACACACACACACGCTCACTACTCTATACACACATACACACACAAACAAACATTACTCCACACGCATGCACACACACACAAACTACACTACTCCACATATACACACACATATACACAAACAAACATTACTCCACACACGCACACACACACACAAACACACTCACAGATCACTACCACACTAAGCACACACAAAGCACTCTTTTTCAAAAATACAAAAAACCACAAAAACAGCCACTGAATAAGCATTTAATGAACATTTCACCGTTCACAATTCTCATTACCTTACACAATGAGATGAGCCACAAAACAAACATTTCTCACAAGCTGCTGCAGAACAAAAAAGTATTGCAGAAACAGAGGGAAAATGAAGTATTGGTACTCTGTGTGAAGTTTATATACAGAAAAACTATCAAAAATCAAGAAATAAAAGAAAACTTAGGCATCATCAATCGTGAGAATTTGGCCACAAAACCTCATCTACATCACAACTAATGTTCTCCCTGGCCACATAGCAGGGGAAGAAGAGCCTAGAGTGATGGATCCACCCATGACATGACTCTGCAGTGATCTCTTCACAGGCTCCATGCATTCCCTCAAGAAGACTCACTTGTTGATATGGGTTCTGCTCATATACCGTCCACTGCTACACTGAAAACATTCCTCAGTTGGATTGAGGAAGGGGGATTATGGTGGAAGGAATATCATCTGGATGTGTGGAAAACCATTCTTGTATGAACAATTTTTTATTTGTTTGTTTTTTCCTGAACCAGTGTGACAGGGACAGAGTTTGTATGCCCCAGGAAATGAGGAAACCTGAGTGGATAATTATGGTGAATTGAGTTTTCACAGGTGAGATGTGGTTTCATTCATTAGCACGCTGAGTTCTGATTGGTGACTCCAGTAGTTAGGAAAATGAGACAGCTGTGTTCCCAATGAGAGGTACATAGTGTGTTGAAAAGTGTGTAGAGTTTTGCAAAATGAATGCAGCGGAACTGCAAACTATGTGGAATCAATGAGAATGTGTTTATCGTTGTGAAGGAATATTGTGTGACTATGGGATTTCAGCATAAGGAATCAATTATTTGGTGTATTCATTCAGATACAGTGTGTAACTAAATGAGAAAAACTGCAATGAATCATTTTACCCAGAGGTAGCATGTATAGGGAAAAAAGCAATGGGTGTAGAACAGAGCTGTCTCAGTGCTGTGATGAGGCCTAAACTCTGACTGAGACATTTCATGTATGTGATTCCTAGTTTATCTGCTGAACTACAAAGAGTTTAGTTGCAAATGGAGCTATTGTTATAAATAATGAAGATTAACAGAAATCCAGATATAAATGATCAGCTTATGTTTTATTTATCACATACTATTCACATAAAGTCACATGTATTTATTTGAGCTCACATCTGCAATTTCAGGCTAGAACATGTTGAAAAGCACATCCACATCATCCTAAAATGCTAAAGGTGACCAAAAGCCTCAAATCAAGACTAGATGCTGAAATCTGTTTTATACCTGCACTAATGAAGCCACCTGAGTAATCACACCTGAGTAAACACAAACACCCGAGACGCCCCAACATTATTTTGCCTTGAAATGGAGGCTTATGTATGAAAAGTGCTGTAATTTCTACTCATTTCTAATATTTTTTATTAAAATCTGAGAAGGTCCACTTTATCAACATGTGAATTGTTTGAGTTTAAATATAAAACTGTGGATTACAGAGGAAAATAAAAAATAAATTATGCCTTTGACCCAAATATTATGGAGGTCAATGTATATTATTAACTATCTGCCAATCACTGAAATTGTAATGAACATGACTGACATCTCAGACTTAAACATCTCAGCTCCAGTCAGACTCTCAGAGCGCTCAGAGCTGCAGCAGTCGCTCAGTAACTGAAAAAAAGTTGCCAACTTTTGTCCACAGAACAGCATCTTGACACTACCATCACTATTCTTTTAATACACCCGTAATTTCCCACCCATGATATTTGTGATAAGGGGAAAATTAAATGTGTTGCATGATGTTTTTCTATATATTTATGCATGAGTTCACTTGGATTGTTGTGTTTTTCTTTTGTGTGAATTGCTGTGTTTTTTTTTCTTTTTTTCGTTTGTAAGCAGTATTCCAAGCCACACCCCTATTTAAGTCAACTGAACTAACAATGAGAGATGGATGTTGATTAGAGCCGCGAATTTTCCCCTATAAAAAGGCAGTTGTGACTGGGACATGAGGTGGCAGCACCGTGTGATCGCAACTGGAATCGGCCTAACAAGATCCAAGATGGTGGCGCGGCAGTAGCATGCAGCGGCCACTCCGGATACAAAATGGTGCTATTTTTGTCTTTAGCCCGACTTTTAACGGCACATGGACATCGGAGCTACTGGTGTTCGTGTATATCACTGCCAGACACTTCTAAACTTCAGAAATAACACTACGGCTACTCTGCATGATGATCTGCTGGAGAAGCTACGCAATCTTGGCTTGCTGCGGGGACCAGGCCTCCAGCCCTCGGTGTCGCCTGATACTGGTGGCCGGGGGAGGGGACGTCGCAAGCGGTGTGCGAGAATGCAGAAGCACGGCAAGAGGGCGGGGGTCCGTGCTAGGCTAAAAACAAACCCTAGTCGGCCGGCTCTCCCGTCCATCCTGCTCGCCAATGTCTACTCCCTGGGCAATAAACGCGGTGCGAGTTTAGAGACTGCTGCACCTTTGTTTTCACGGAGACATGGCTCAGTGACAGAGATCCGGATGCCGCCATTCAGCTAGACGGGCTAGCCTCGTTTCATGCCGACAGAAACACAGCTCTGTGCGGTAAAGCTCGTGGCGGTGGCTTGTGTGTTTACATCAACACGGAATGGTGCAAGAACTCGGTGCTAGTTTCTAGTTACTGCTCATCGCTGGTGGAGTTTGTGAATGTTAGATGCAGACCATTTTATTTACCACGGGAATTCACCACTGTCCTCATAATCGTTGTATACATTCCCCCCAGCGCTAATGCTAAAGACACGCTCTGTGAACTGTATGGGGCTATTAGCGAGCTGCAGAATTCAAACCCTGATGGGCTGTTTATTGTTGCTGGAGATTTCAACCATGCAAATCTCAAGTCAGTGCTCCCTAAATTCCATCAGCATGTGGACTTTGCAACAAGATGGAAGAACGTGCTGGACCTTGTTTACACAAACATCCCCAGCGCATACCAGGATGCTCAGAGGATGTTCAGACCAGCTGGCAGATGTTTTCACGGACATCTTCAACACCTCCCTGAGCAGCACTGTTGTTCCGATGTGCCTCAAGGCCACCACCATCGTCCCCGTGCCAAAGAAGTCTCCAATGTCCTGCCTCAACGACTACCGTCCCGTTGCACTCATACCCATCATCATGAAGTGCTACGAGAGGCTTGTCATGAGGCACATCAAGACCCTGCTGCCCCGGTCACTGGACCCCTTGCAATTCGCTTACCGCCCCAACCGCTCAACAGATGATGCCATCACCACCACCCTCCATCTGGCCCTCACCCACCTGGACAATAAAGACACATATGTTCGAATGCTGTTCATAGGCTTCAGTTCAGCATTCAACACAATCATTCCTCAGCACCTGATTGGAAAGCTGAACCTGCTGGGCCTGAACACCTCCCTCTGCAACTGGATCCTGGACTTCCTGACTGGGAGACCTCAGTCAGACCTGATCGGGAACGGCATCTCGAACACCACCACACTGAGCACTGGGGCCCCCCAGGGCTGTGTGCTCAGCCCATTGCTGTTCACTCTGCTGACTCACGACTGTGTAGAAATGCACAGCTCAAATCACATCATCAAGTTCCCTGATGACACGAGCGTGGTGGGTCTCATCAGCAAGAACGATGAGTCAGCATACAGACAGGAGGTGCAGCAGCTAACGGACTGGTGCAGAGCCAACAACCTGTCTCTGAATGTGGACAAAACTAAAGAGATGGTTGTTGACTTCAGAAGAGCACAGAACAACCACTCTCCGCTGAATATCGGCGGCTCCTCCATGGAGATCGTCAAGAGCACCAAGTTTCTTGGTGTTCACCTGGTGGAGAACCTCACCTGGTCGCTCAACACCAGTTCCATAACTAAGAAAGCCCAGCAGCGCCTGTACTTTCTGAGAAGACTGAGGAAAGCACATCTCCCACCCCCTATCCTCACCATGTTCTACAGAGGGACTATCGAGAGCATCCTGTGCATGACTGCCTGGTTTGGGAATTGCACTGTCTCGGACTGCAAGACCCTGCAGCGGATAGTGAGGACAGCTGAGAAGATCATCAGGGTCTCTCTTCCCTCCATCATGGACATTTACACCACACGCTGCATCCGCAAAGCCACCAGCATTGTGGACGACCCCACACACCCCTCTCACATACTCTTTACCCTCCTGCCGTCTGGCAAACGGTACCGAAGCATTCGGGCCTCATGACCAGACTGTGCAATAGCTTCTTCCCCCATGCCATCAGACTCTTCAATACTCAGAAACTGGACTGAAGGAACACACACACAAACATATATACACACACAACTGAGCATCCTACATCCTCTCTGCAATTTTTTTGCAAGTTTTTGCACATGTTTATGCTGCTACAATACTTATTATACTGTACATATCTGCTACTCTATGTTTACATTTATGTTTACACTATCTCAGCTACTTGTATTGTACTGTTGTACCCTTTGCACTATTGTCACTATGTTCACTTTTAAACAGAACTGTGTACTGGTCGGCGCTGCACTGGGACTTACTATGCTCACTGTCTGTCCCAGTAGTCACTGTACTGTCTTGTACTGTCTTGTACTGTCTTGTGCTGTCTGCACATTTTTGTACTTGCGCACTTTATGTATAAATTATGTAGTCCCTTGTAGTTCTGTGTTGTTCTGTGTCATCTTATGTAGCACCTTCGTCCTGGAGAAACGTTGTTTCGTTTCACTATGTACTTGTATATGGCTGAAATGACAAACTCCACTTGAACTTGAACTTGAACTTGAAATACCTTCTCAGCGTTCAAGGAAAGCACAAGGCCATCTACATCTTTTTGTTGAAATACTTGTATTATGTTTAGAAGATGCCTAATATTATTATGTGAAATATATCCTACTATAAAGCCGGTTTGATCCGCTTTAATAATCGAGGGTATTGTCTTCTAAACGGACCGCTAAAATTTTGGACAATAATTTATGATGAACATGAAGCAGAGCTTCAGGATTCTGGAGGTTTCCCTTTTTTAAGGATAAGTGAGATGTTTGCTTCCTGTAAAGTCTGAGAAAGGCCTTTACATGAGATTGAATCCTCAAACATCTCAACTAACGGATCTAGTAAGACATCAGGAAACTCCTTATAAAATTCACTGCTAAGTCCATCCGGCCCTAGGCCTTTCCACGGTGTAGCATTTTTGTAAAATTTAAAGCTTCCTCTCTTGTAATGGGAGCACTGAGAAGAGACCTTCGCTTGTCTGTGATTATTGGCAGACCAATATCAGGAAAAAAAAATCATTCATCAACCATGATGCATCCTCAAGGTGCTCTGCTCTGAGATGTAATGATTTACGTAGAATTCTTTAAAGAACTCTTTGATCCTCGTGTGATGATACAACTGATTTCCATCAGAGTCAGTAATAAATGTAATATATTGAAATACAGATCTATTAATAAGATATGTCAAGTACTTTCCTGGTTTATCCCCAAGCTCGTAATATTTTTGCTTGACAAATGTAATTTCTCAGAGTGTTGTGTCAAATGTGATTCCAGGGTGGATCTGAGAGCAGTTATCTCTTTCAATAGCATGGGAGAGGGGAGTTTTAAAGTATGCCTCTTCTTTCATTACTCTGTCGTTCTCTAATACTTCCTGCTTCTCCCTAAATTTTTATCTCTTACTGGCAGAAAATGAAATAATTAATCCTTTAGTATAAGCCCACAGAAGATCAGGGTTATCGTTCGACCTACGATTGACAGAGTGAAAGGGCTTAAACTTGGTTCTGAAGTAAGATGTGAATGAGAAGTCTTTCAAAAAGGTTACATTTAGTCTCCAGTATCTAGTCTGTCCATAGCCACCTTTCCATCTAAAACATAAGGTAACACGACTGATCTGATATGACTATATTCTCAGTATTACTATCAACTACAGAATCCAATGAAGTCGTGGGAATAAAAAAAATCTATCCTTGTGTGACACCTATGGAGAGATGAATAGAAGGTAAATTCTTTGACAAAACCCAGATCCCTGGTCTTTGAAGAATTTGCTTGTGAAGAGAATAGTGCTGTATTGTGGGGAAATCTATCCATAACAGGGTTTAGGATACAGTTGAAAGGCCCCCTACTATAATATTCTCTAAATTCGTCTCTGAAAACTCCACAAATACTTGAGTGATTAAGTCTGACGGATAAGCTGGAGGACAATGTTCATTATAGACATATCGACCATGTTTATCTTTTACATAGTCTTCTAATTGGAAGAGTAAGCCCTTTCTCAATAACATTGCTATGCCCCTGCTTTTAGATGAGAAGAATGAAAAGAACACATGTTCAAAGCCTCCTCATTGCAAATTTGAATGTTCTATGTCATCTAGATGGGTTTCTGGTAGAAGTGCAATATCAATCTTTTCTTTTTTCAAATAACACATTTTTTTTCTTCTTAATGGGACTAGGGACCCCCTGACATTCAATGTGCTTAGCTTCAACTGATTACCCACCATAATGTTCTAAGCTAATATGATGCCTGTAAATCCTGATTTAACAATCAGGAAATCAGCATGTATGCCAATTTCTGTACAAGTTACTGAGCTGAAAAAAGAAAGAAGAACTTGAAAAACAGAACACAAATTTGAAACTACCAACACAATCAAACAACCATTGGAGTAGTCCCTGTTACCTAACTTACAAGGGATTCTAAATTTTTCCTTTAACTCATCTCCTATAGTGTCCTATAGTGTAGTGTCCTAAAGGTGCTACACAAAGGTCTATTTTTGCCTTCATTGTAATTATGAAACCCATGACGTGCTATTCAGGGGTGCTTTGGCAGCAGGTTTAAAGAGTGACCCCAGCATGCAAGGCAAATTCTGCATGGTTGATTTGAACACATCAGACAGAGTGAAATAATATAACCACACCTCACAGATCATAAAAAACCACCTCGCAGGGAGTCAGCACATGTCCTTACTAGTGAGTCATCAGTGCACCTGCACTCAGCACTTGGACAGCAAACATCTGGGCATAGTGACCAGTGATTCTGGTCAGAACACTAGCAACATGACACAACCATCAACCTAAGGCATATATTCAAAACCAATCTGATTGTGATATTTATCCAGAACATAAACCACAGACTTCAGCCAAAGGTGAGCTGGAGTGTGTCCAAATCCGTGCTCCAAATCAGTCATAGTGCCTGGTATAAAAGGTGCCATGCAAAGGAGTGCATTCAGTGTTGTAGGTTGCATTACACTATTCAACTCAGGCTGTTGCCATCTATAGAGTTGCTGCCACAGCAAGGGTAAGAACTAAAAAAATGTCCAACACTGAGAAAGTGCCTACAGTTCCCAACCACCTCTGGTCTTATGGAACCCAGCCCATGTGGAGGTCCCAGTATTAAATGAATGGCTTTAGTATGGTAGTTAATCCCTCACGTTCAGGTGGAGCAACAATTAGATAACTGCAGGGAGGCTCCAGGATAGAGATCAGTTATCCACAAATATTCTGCATCTGAGAAGTTCTCATCATGTTACATGGGGCTCTTCAAGGTGACATATAGGCTCCAGTTACCTTCTAATTATGGACTCTATATAATGCAACCACAAGCACTCATTCTTTGCACAGCATCACACCTTCAATGTGCTTTTATTCTGCAATTCTTTTGCTAAAGTCATTCATGTCAATTCATGTTATGTTTATTTGAATATATCTTGTTAAATTTCATAGAAATCCAGTTGGTACTCATAGGCATTTTTTTTAATCACATTAACATGAACTGGAGCACCGACTGCACCCCAGACCTCCTCGACTTCCCAACATCAGTGCCTGACCTCACTAATGCTCTTAGTGGCTGTGGGAATGAATACATATTCCCACAGCCACACTCCAAATTACAAATGATATTTATTAGTACTAACAACTATACTATAACTATAACTATGAATCATTGCAGATTCATGCCAAGGAATATAGCTCATAGCAGGAAAATTATGATTTTTAACCTCCACCCGCAAACCCACCCAGCTGTATAAAAGCAGTCTTAACCAGAAAAACTGCCAGAGAGAGAGAGAGAGAGAGAGAGAGATCAGTGAAGTGAGAGAGAGATTTACATGAAGACGGCTGAGTGATCCTCTTTCTCCCAGAATAGAGCAGCACTTTCACCAGATGTTCAACTTCCTTCAGCCAAACTCACTGAAGCACAACACACAGCACTGAATCTACAGCTACACACACTCTCTCATCACACTGATAATGACTATTAACTCTAATAAAAGAACACACAATGTCCAAAATGAAGCTTTATTTCAGCAGAGCAAAACTACAGGAAGAGCAACAGGACAGTGAAGAGAGTAAAGACAGAAATGTCAGCATTGTGTAGAACTGAAACTCTATTGTAGATGGATGTGTAAGCAGCTCAGTGTTAAATTGTATCTTGGAGCTGTTAGGCTTCACACTGGCTCTTTCTGAACGTGACCGGATGATTGACGCCGGCATGGGAGACCGTACAGACAAACTCCTCCCCCTTTTCCCAGAGTGCTTTGCTGAGGGTCAGGGTGCTGCTGCGTGTGTAACCGTCCTTCTTCTGTTCTTCTGCGCTGGTCAGAACCCCGTCCTTCACCTGGGAGCCGTCCACTGTCCAGCTCACCAGCGCCCCCTGTGGAGAGTAGGCAGACAGCAGGCAGAGCAGCGAGGCCGATCCCTCACACAGCTGCAGAGAGGAGGGAGGGAGCAGAGACACGGAGGGCTTCACCGTGGGACCGGCTGGAGACCACAAACACACAATAAACACACATTTACACACGCTTACACAACATTTACTCATTACTGCTTATTCACATTACTGCAGTTCAGTAGAACTACTCAGCAGGAGAACATTTACTAGTTACTCGTTATATTGTGGAGCCACTCGGACTTTGATCAGCTTTATTCTGGGAGTGTATTCCAGTCCTCCTAAGCTGTTCTGTTACTTTTACATGTAGTCCTACAGAAAAATAAATACACTGATGATGTAAATACACTGATATTCCACAGAATCAGGGCTGGAAAATGCAACATCACACCTTCCCTTTGAGTTTCCTGAGAACAAGATTTACTCTGTTACAAATCACATATCTGGCAAAAAGGCTGAGAAATCAGTCCAGTGATGGAAATAACCACATCACACCACATCCACCTTTCTACACACTGTTTCTCTTTGTTTAGAGATTCAACATCAGTACATCAGTAAAATTATAGAAGGCTCACAGGCACAGGATGAAGTTTTATACCACGTCCTTCACAGCACACAATATGAACTTAATAAGCTGTGAATGTAAAAGTGCTCTGTTTACTGAGGAACACACTGCAGACTTATTCAGCTAACAGCTAACTCCTGACTTTTTCTGTCTTTAGTGTTATTTTTATTTTACTGTGACTGTGTCTCTTTATCAAAAAAATCCACTTCATTCTTTATAAATAAATAAATAAATAAATAAATAGTGATTTTTTTTATGATGCCTAAATTATTTACTTACTAGAGTTCAACATAAATAATTTTCTATTTGTCTAAACTTTATTCAATTTTCTGATTAACAATGAAATAAATTTATAGAATTTTAAATAAAGAAGAGAGACTTACTTTTGATGATGAGTTTGGTTCCTCCACCGAAAGTGAACCACAGTGATACATTCTAATGAAGCCGTCGTACAAAAACCTCTGTTACACTACAGTGACCACACACACACACACACACACACACACACACACACACACACACACACACACAGTTGTGGTGTTTGCATATGTGTGCTGTGTCACTGCTGCACACACTTTAAGAGCTGTAGTGCTGATCAGAGTGTGTTCAGTCCTTTCAGAGCCACTGACACGCAGCACAATGATGATGGTACTGATTCTACTGCTGGGGACACTGGGACTCCTCGCTCACCGTGAGACACTCTCTTTACTTTTATTATTCATACAAACCATCAAATCACTCTCACACTCATTACTACATTTGTTTCCATTATTTTAACTCTGCATCCTTTTCTTTAGAGTCCTTTGGGGAAATCGTCGTGACTCAGTCTCCAGGATCTCAGTCTGTTTCTCCAGGAGAATCTGTTACTCTCACCTGTAGAACCAGTCAGAGTGTTAGCAGTTACCTCGCCTGGTACCTGCAGAAACCTGGAGAAGCTCCTAAACTCCTGATCTATGCTGCATCTACTCGTCAGTCTGGGATTCCAGATCGTTTCAGTGGCAGTGGATATGGAACACAGTTTAGTCTAAAAATCTCTGGAGTTCAGACTGAAGATGCAGGAGATTATTACTGTCAGCAGTATAACAGCGGGTACACACAGTGTTATAGCACCGTACAAAAACCTCCCTCAGCTGTAGAGGAAGTGCTCTGAGTCAGAAACACACACTGATCTGAGAACAGCTGCAGAGCTGCTAAAGCTGCACTCCACTGAACATCATCAAACGTGTTCATGTTTAAAAAATAATCATTCCTGAAAAGCAGAAAACTCTTAATCAGCTGTTCCTTCTGTGATGAAAAATCAGCTGATGTGTATAATGGTATATGATGATTTCCACCTTCTGCTAAGAGGAGCAGTGTCTACTACACACTACTGTAACACACAATGTAGTGCAGGATCTTTCAATAAGAGTCAACATTCATTTCTATATTCTTCTATATTTTACTATTCATTTTCTCCTCATCTGTAAAGTTTAACCACAAAACAGTCTCCTTTTCTACCCCATATAAATCAAACTGAACTGAATTGAATACCTTAAACATACATGACCTGAGTTCCTGGTGAAGGAAAAAATCACCACAATAAAACATAAAGCTTCATTTGACTGAAGCTAAATGTGAAGCCAGTTTGATGCAGGTCTACGTGATGATGTAATGACTGTATTTATGGTGTCATTGTCATTACAGTATTAGCCAGTACATTCTCTCTGTACATTTTGCAAAGCAGAGGCAGACTGGAGGCCAAACCCCTCCACCCCAGCAGATACAGACTCCATCTCTGGAGTGAAATATGGCAAAGTGTGTAATATTAGACATTAGGCATTTCAAACATCTGTGCCTATAAAGCTCTTACTTCCTTTACCCTGATTATATTCTGAGCTAAAAGAGCAGACAATCAGCTCCTGTCAGAGCACCTGGGTGATAAAAGATAAATATACTTAGGAGGAAACAACAATCTCTGACTTTATTGGTTTGAAACATAAAGGTTTTATTTGTCAGAAATTGCTTTATAGTCCAGTGTGTTAAATGCTGAAATAATGTAGAACATCTGAATCTGGTAAATAAATCAGAATGGTTTAAATCTTTAATAAGAGTAAGATACACACACTGGGCCTCATTTATCAATCCTTTAGTAAAGTTGTGTGTAAATGTTTGCACAGACCCGAGCGTCCTTCTTTTACACAGTGGCATTTCTTCTTCATTGAATCACTAGTCATATTTATATTCATTTACGGATTTGTGTTGACCAGCGATCTTCAATTTACATTATTGACTCCCCTTTATGCATAAATTTACATAAACTCAGGACTGAAATGAAAGATACGAACATTTTACTGAACTAATGGGATTTTCATGAACACCAAATTTCTTGTGTAAATGCTCCTGTGAATGATTTATGAATAAATCCATTCATATCCAGTTTGATAAATGAAGCCCATTAATCTCAACTTCCTTTGTAAGAATATTCCAGAATGAGTCTCTTACCTCCTGTTTAATGTATTTTCTCTGTTGGTGGATCTGGACAAAGAAAAGTGTGCCTTGTTCCCCCTGAGGCAGAGAGCTCTACAGGCTCTTATCTTAATAAACTTGTTGGTGGGAAAACAACTTTGTACGTAGTTCCAATACAAGGAACCCTTGATATTTCCCCTCTCTCTTTCACTGCAAAAGAGTTTGAAAAAATGCCCAAAGCCACATGCCGTTCCTGTGTGGTAACCATGCCTGTTCAGTAGCTGTGTCTTCATGCAGCCTCTTGTGAAGCTGGAAAAGTCTCTTATTAAAAACATCAGTTACACTACAGTGACCACACACACACACACACACACACACACACACGTTTCCATAGAGAGAGGTTCCACTTTGCATTAGCAGCTCATGCTTCAGCGCTCTGCGAGTGTTTATAGCCCTGTGACTTTAACACTTCATGACTGAGAGCTGCTGCTCAGCGACTTCACCCACAGCAACCATGAGTTTGATCAGCGTCTTCATCTGCACACTGGCCCTCTGCGCTCGAGGTAACACAATGTTTTATCTTCTACTGTTCAGCTGACAAATCCATGTGAAGTAGGCCGACTAGATGAACTTCAAACTCCACATCATTATTAAATGTAGGGAACGAATTTATTCTTCTTATTTTTTTCAGGATCCAGAGGTCAGGTGACTGTGACTCAGAGTCCTGCAGTGAAATCTGTTTCTCCAGGAGACACACTCACCATCAGCTGTAAAACCAGTCCTGCTGTTTACCGCTATGCTAGTGGCTGGAGCAGCTATGACTGTTTGTCCTGGTATCAGCAGAAAGCTGGAGAAGCTCCTAAACTCCTGATCTATTTAGGTAGCACTAGAGCATCAGGTATTTCAGCTCGTTTCAGTGGCAGTGGATCTGGATCTGATTTCACTCTGACCATCAGTGGAGTCCAGGCTGAAGATGCTGGAGATTATTACTGTCAGAGTTACCATTATATCAGTAGTAGCAATGTGTTCACACAGTGTTAGAGCGTCGTACAAAAACCTGGGTGAGTGTGACTGCTGCAGCTGGGACCTACTGCAGGTGCTGAGGGGGACGATGTGATACAGCACAGTGACACACACACACACACACAACAAACTCACTACCCCAAGCACACACACACAGAAACACACCCTCACTACTCCACACACACACACAAACACAACACACTCACTACTCTGCACAGACACCCACACACACAATGACACACACTGTGGAGGAGAACACACACACACACATACACACGCACGCTCACTACTCTATACACACACACACACACACAAACTACACTACTCCAAGCAAACACACACACACATATACACAAACAAACATTACTCCACACACGCACACTCTCACTACTCCACACACACACACAAACACTCACTACTTCACACACAGACACACACAAACACAATCACTAATTCACACACATACACATACACACACACTCACTACTCCACACAAACACACACACAGATCACTACCACACTAAGCATACACAAAGCACTCTTTTTCAAAAATACAAAAACCACAAAAACAGTCACTGAATAAGCATTTAATGAACATTTCACCGTTCACAATTCTCCTTACCTTACACAATGAGATGAGCCACAAAACAAACATTTCTCACAAGCTGCTGCAGAACAAAAAAGTATTGCATTTAAATGACTTCTTCTCCTCTCATAGTCTGGATTTTATGTTTATCACTGAATCCTGGAGAAAGGTTGGTGATTTAACCACGTTTTCTGAATCAGTTCCAACTGACTGTACATTTTTTAACTCTCCCCGTCCAAACAGACAAGGGGGTGGATTAGTCACTACTTTAAAAAACTCTTTTCTTGCGCGATGCCGGTCAGTTCCAGTAAGTGTATTTACCAGCTTTGAAGCTCAGCTTCTACATCTTGACTGGAATGGCCCTGTATGCTAGGAGTGATTTACCGTCCTCCACACTCAGTCAAGGATTTCATACAGCAATTCACTGAATTCATCGGTAATATCGCCACAAACTATGACCGCTTTTTATTGGTGGGTGAGTTTAACATCCACGTATGTTGTCAGTCTAAACCTCTATCAAAGGAGTTTCTCAGGCTCATTGAGTCTTTCAGCCTGGTCCAGTGGATAAAAGACTCCACTCACATTCAGGGTCATACTTTGGACCTTGTACTTTCTCACGGGTTTGCAATCAGTGATATTGTTGCATCTGACTTTATGCTTTCGGACCATAGGCCGATTTTATTTTCTATGTCTCTCCCTAATCTTTCTCATTTCACTACAAAAGATATAACATTAGGACCGAGACATTCTCCTCAGTTTGGCTCAAATGTTAATCAGTACTTCATGGAATCCTGTTCACATTTGCTCTTGGATTCATCGTTACCTGACTTGGATGCTGACCAACATCTTTGTCTATTAAACTCTGCCTGGCTGGATGTCCTAAATGTCACCGCTCCGCTCAAGCCTTATAAGCCCAAACCTAAATCTGAACCGTGGCTCAGCTCTGATATTCGACTTTTAAGACAAGCTTGTAGAAAGGCCGAGCGGAAATGGAAAAAAGGACAAATTACATATTTCATTCCAGTTGTTTAAAGACAGTTTATCGGTTTATCAGAGTGCTGTTAAGTCTGCCAAAGCTATATATTTTTCTAACCTAATCATGAATAATCATTCTAGACCTAAGGTTTTATTTTCAGTTATTAATTCTGTTGTAAATCCTCCGGTTAATATGATCTCTGCTGCTTCTGATGCTATATGTGAAAGCTTCTTGAGATTTTTTATTGACAAAATCTCTAATTTGAGACCCAAAGTAAGCTCTTCTCATACTGAACCCTCAATCCCGTTGTTGCATTCTGCCTCCTGGGATAGTTTTGATCCTATTTCCCTGCAACTACTTAAAGATATCATTTTTTTTGCTCTCTCGATATCATACACCCTAAATTTTTAAAATCAATTATTGACTCTTTTGGGCCAGGATTAGTGTCTTTTTACAATAAGTGTCTTTTTATCGGCTCTGTCCCTGCTGCCCTTAAAGTGGCTACTTTCACTCCGTTACTCAAGAAGCCTTCACTAGATCCTTCTGTTCTGAACAATTTTCGCCCTATTTCTGTATTACCATTCATTTCAAAGGTATTGGAAAAAATTGTGTTCGACCAGCTAAAAAAGCAACGGCATTTTTAAGTCGGCTCACAGTACTGAATCTGCCCTCTTGAGAGTGTTAAACGACATTTTTTATCTACGGACTCTGGCGATTCTGTAGTCCTTGTGCTCTTAGATCTATCAGCAGCATTCGATACTATTGACCACTCTACTCTGATATCTAGATTAGAGTCCTATGTGGGGATAAAAGGAACCGTCCTTAAGTGGTTTCAGTCATATCTTTCTGACAGAAAATCTTTAGTCAAGTTAGGTAATTTTTCCTCTTCTGTTGCCCATGTAGCCTGTGGTCTTCCTCGAGGCTCGATCTTGGCGCCTTCTCTTTTCTCTCTGTACATGCTACCTTTGGGTTCCATTCTAAGAAGACATGGGGTGTCCTTTCATTTTTATGCCGACGATACCCAAATCTATTTACCAATCAAGAGAAATGATCCTTCAGCATTTACATCTTTATTAAGATGTCTAGATGAAGTTAAATCTTGGTTAGCCCAAAATTTCTTATCCTTAAATGAAGATAAAACTGAGATGATCGTTTTTGGCCCCACTGACAACTATCAGGCAACCAGCTTACAACTGGGTAGTCTATCTCTTTTTAGTTCATCACGTGTACGGAACTTGGGCGTTCTGTTAGATGAATCTTTAAACCTTGACAAACATATCTCCTCTGTAATAGGTTCTAGTTTTTATCAACTTCGTCTGCTGTCAAACCTTTTCTAAATCATAAAACCTTAGAGATGGCTGTTCACGCTTTTATTACCTCACGCTTGGACTACTGCAATTCACTATACCGTGGTAGTTCAAAGTCTCAAATTGCTCGCCTTCAACTAGTGCAAAATGCTGCTGCCAGATTCCTTCATAATTGCCGTAAAAGCGCTCACATTACTCCAATTCTGAGGACCCTCCATTGGCTGCCTATCAAATTCAGAATCGATTTTAAAATTCTTTTATTTGTATATAAATCATTACATGATCAAGCCCCCACTTACTTATCCGAATTGTTGCACCCATATACTCCTTTCAGAAGTTTAAGATCTAGCGATCAGAATCTTCTTTTAGTCCCACACACTTTTATATGTGCTATATAAATAAACTGAACTTGAACTTGATAATGCCTAGAGTATCATCATAAATGGCCTCTGATCAGGGTTTTGTCTCCTTGCTTGTGCTGCTTGACCTTAGTGCAGCTTTTGAAACCATTTATCATGCTATTCTCTAGATAGACTAGAAAGATAGACTAGAAAATGTAGTAGGCATTAAGGGAACAGCCCCAATGCCACATGTGTTTATTTGAGCTCTCATTTGCAATTTCTGGCCATAACATATTGAAAAGCACATCCACATCACCCTAAAATTTCATTAAAATGCAGCAGTCAAGTGTTTCTCTATGAAATGTAGATACAGTGCAAACTCTTTTCAGTACTTTTTATTAAACTCTATCCTGGCCATCCTGTTTTTGTGGCTAACTAGTGGCTTACATCTTGCAGTGTAGCCTCTGTATTTCTGTTCTTGAAGTCTTCTGTGGACAGAAAATCATTGATCCACATCCGCCTCCTGAAGAGTGTTTCTGGACCAAAAGCCTCAAATCAAGACTAGATTCTGAAATCTGTTTTATATCTGCACTAATGAATCAATTAAACACACCTGAGTAATCACAAACACCCGAGACGCCCCAACATTATGATACCTTGAAATGGAGGCTTATGTATAATGCTGTAATTTCTACATCGTAAAACTAAAATGTATAAAAATATTCTTTATTAAAATCTGAGAATGTCCACTTTAAATGCATGTGGATAGTTTGAGTACAAATTTTAAAATGTGGAATACAGAGGCATATAAATATAAATTATGTTTTGTCCCAAACATTATGGAGCACACTGTGCTGTATATGTCTATAATATTATCTATCTGCCAATCACTGAAATGGTAATGAACATGACTGACATCTCAGACTTAAACATCTCAGCTCCAGTCAGACTCTCAGAGCGCTCAGAGCTGCAGCAGTAACTGTAGTTTTACTTAAACTGTAGTTTTTTTTCAGTAACTGAAAAAAGTTGGAGTGCCACGTTTGTCCACAGAAAAGCACCTGGACAGAAGCATCACTGTTCTTTTAATAAACCTGCAATTTCCCACCCATGATATTTCCAGTTTAGAGCACATTTCTTCTTCTGAGGTTTTAAACTCACATCATGTTCTCAGCTGTAAAATTCCTCCAGATATTATCATTTCAACTGGGGCTCTTCTAAAAGGCCTTTTGCACTCCAAACCCTGAATAAAACATTTCTAAGTGTTCAAATAACCCCAAAGTGACCAGTCCCTGGAGTTTCAATGTGTAACCCTAAGCATTAATTCATTAAGGAGCTTAAAAGCCATGGCCTGCTGCTTCTACTCACCTGTGGCTGATGTTGCACCACCTCTAGAAGATGCAGAGGCCATCACTTTAATCATATCCTTTTAACTGTTTAAGGTCAGGGTCAATCCTGCTGGCTCCTCCACTCCACTGCATACACCACTGCCAGATTTGTGCAGTCCTGTGTGTCCACACAGTATACCAGAGCTCAGTCCCCCTACTGTCTCCTCTGCCTGATCTCCTGTACCTGTCCACTTTTAAAATACTGACCCTCTCCCCAGTTCCCTCAGCAGCACCTTTAGCACTGACTGGAAGAAGCTGGCTTTGGTCAGAATATTGGACCCATGAAGTAGACATTTACTGTGTGGAACACTAAACAACACCCTGTCTATCTGTGTCTCAAAGGTAGAAGGAGCTTTACAGAGACCAAAACAGAGGATCTGAAACTCCCACGGCCAGTCCCTGGGTGTTCCTGCCAGTATCTGGTACAAAGGACAGGGGTGAAGAACTAGGATGACATGGCCACCAAATCCAGCAATTCCTTCATTCTTAATAACATTAAATAGGAAATGTAGAAGAGTTGAAGTCAAGCCCCTGAATTATCAGAAACTCAGACAACTGAGGCATCTTGCGGCAAAAAGGGTCCAGGACACAGACCTTATCTGAGTGATCTGCTGCACTATTTTGTTATTTTTATCACTTAATCAAGACAGAGAAAACTAAACTGTAATAGTCAGTCCTTAATGTGATACAAGGATCAGATATATCAGATGTACCAGATATCCAGCACCTACTAGTAACACAAGGGGTATCCTAATCCTAACAATATTACAGAGGTAAAAAGAGACTTTAGTTAAATATTAAATAAGTGGTTCAGTTGATAGCTGATCATGTATCATTACTGGTTCATGCCAAGGAATATAGCTCATAGCAGGAAAGTATGATTTTAATCTCCTCCCACAAACTCACCCAGCTGTAAAAGCAGTCTTAACCTGAAGAACTGACAGAGAGAGAGAGATAGAGTGAGAAATCAGTGAAGTGAGAGAGAGATATTTCATTTCGACCTGGTTGTATTCACTCATCAACTCCTAGGCAACACCAGGTGGTACCCATCCTTCATGATTCAGGCTTTGTCTGCACCCTCATCTGGGATCTAGACCATAAAACTGCCAAGGTCAATCGCCAACCAGCACCAGAGTCATTTACATTTCTACATCCAGAGTGACTTACAATTATCTCATTTGTACAACTGAGCAGTTGAGGATTAAGGGCCTTGCTAAAGGGCCCTGCTCAAGGGCCCTGCTGTGGCAGCTTGGTGGTACTGGGATTTGAACTCTCAACCTTCCAAGCAGAAGTCCAACGTCTTAACCACTGAGCTACCACTTCCCTTTCATGTCATGTCCCACCAGAAAACCTGCGTTGTGCCCAGTTTGTGGGAGAAACACATCACATGGGCTAATTCATCTCCAGCAATGGGACACCCAGGATTGCATAAAACCCATGCTTTATTGCAGAATAATTACTGGTGGCCTCAGATGCTTCCGGACATCCACCATATCATATCCTCCTGTATAATGTGCACTCAGTCCAATGTGCCCCACAAAGCCCTTGTTCTGGCCCTGGACTTCATGACCAATGGACAAGTCGAAAGAGCCAATCAAGAGATTGACCGGTTCTTGGACTCTTTCTGTGCCGAAAACCAGGAGGATTGGGCTCAGTTACTTTCCTGGGAAGAGTATGCCTAAAACTCTCTCAGACATACTGTACGTCCACTCAGCTCACTCTTTCCAGTGTTTCCTTGGTTACCAACCACCACTAGCTGGAATTCCAGCCCCACATATTCCCATGCAGTGAACCAGTGGTTCAGGCAGAATGATCAAGTGTGAGAGGCAACCTGTCAACAGCTTGAGCAGGTAATTCTTAGCAACCTGTTTGCTGACTGAGGCAGAACCAACACACCAGTGTATCAACCCAGACAGTCTAGCTCTCAAGTCAGGACCTGATTTTGGCTCACCTGCATCTAACAAACTGCCAACAGCTGATGCAGTGGTCTGGAAAAGCTGCTCTTTCAGAAGGTCATCAAAAGTTCTTCCACTGAGCTTGGCTATCTTCTGCAGTTCTGTATATCAGCATTCAGTCAGCATTAGTACAGTGTTCAGTCACTGCCAGTAGACAAACACTTGATAAAAGTCTGATGAATTCACAGACATTGTGTGGACTTTTGAAAGTTTAAGGCAGTAGAGGTTCGAGAGTCGCTAGGGCAGAACAACTTTCATACTCAACAATGACGTCTCTATGGTAAGGTGACTTCGGATTGTCTATACGAATGTTTCTACAGACACGAGTGTGCTTATTAAAGAAATCGTCTAGGTCTTCTTCTAGTTCTGTGTCAGTTAGCCTGTGATGTCTGTGAAAAAATCTCAGATCATAACCACAGTATTCGATAACAGCAATAACTCAGGCATACATTCAATAGCCAATGTATAGACACTTTAGAAGGCACTTTTGTTCCTTTAAATTGTTCAGTGCATGGGAGTACAGAAAAACCAAAACAAAGTCAGATCGGTCATCCTCATGTGGCTCGCCATCGTAGTTCCACAAGTTTTCAATCAAAACCATAAACCTTACCTGTTTTATACAAAACAGTGCCATGACAGTGCCTATGTCAATAGACAACAGGTTCAACATCGATTAGCATCCACTTCAAAATCAGCCATCACCACTCTAAAAATGGTCTAATATCATTAATCGGAGGTTCTGCAATGTCATATGTCACTCTATTAATTTATTTCAAAGAATTGTTTTATTCTTTCCTTATTTTTCTTTCTCTCATCTCGCCTCATGTTTAACGTTGCGTGTTCTGAGTATCACACAGATTCCATGGCACCTGTACATGTCACACTTGTGTGCCTAGTTGTTTAATTTTTTTTATTATTATTATTATTTAAATATATTTTTGAATAGCAGCTTTGGTTATACTTCTTATTAGCTTTTAGTTTAGTTTAGTTTATTCATTTATAAAGCACATTTAAAAACAACTAAAGTTGAAACCAAAGTGCTGTACAAGTTGTGTAAAGCAAATCTATACACAAAAACATTTAACAATACAAAATACTGAGAGACAAATGGACATTTTCCAGGCTCAGACTGAATTAAAAGATAGAGAATAAAAGAGCTCTTGGGGCAGTGTACAGACTAAGGAGATCACATATGTATGGTGGAGCAAGCCCATGCAAAGCTTTAAAAACTAATAATATAAAATAATAAAATTGTGAACTCAATGCGGAAATTGTCCTTCAGCCAGTGTAGAGAGGCAAGCACAGGAGTAATGTGCTCACGCTTCCTGGTGCCAGTCAAAAGTCTGGCTCCTGCATTTTGCACCATTTGCAGGCGATCTAGAGCGGTCTTAGCCAACCTCAAATAAAGAGAATTACAGTAGTCCAACCTTGATGTTATAAATGCATGAATAACAGTTTCCAGATCCTGATTAGATAGCATCTTCTTGATTTTAGCAATTGATCTCAACTGAAAGAAGGTGCTCATGACAACAGCATTAATCTTCTTATCAAAACACAGTGAAGGATCTAGAATAACACCAAAGTTTTTGACGCAATCTCGCACATTGGAAGACAGTGTACCTAGCTGATTAACAATGCCAGCGGATGAGACTGGTGGACCAAAGATATTTCAGCTTTATCACTGTTCAGCTGCAAAAAAATTCGTGTCCATCCAGCATGTAATGTCACCGAGACAATCAAATAGATTTTGCACCGAACAGCTGTCGTTTGTACTAACAGGAAAATAAAGTTGCGTGTCGTCAGCATAACAATGATATGATAAGTTATGCTTCTGGATAATGTGGCCCAAGGGGAGCATATATAGAGCAAATCTTCCATTTATTCCATTCCATTTATCTTCCATTTTGAATAAAAAAAAGGTTATTAAATTCTATATTATTTATTATTATTTTCTCTTTTTTTAGGTACTGAAATTCTGACCTGGGTTACAATATAGCCCTCCATAGAATGAAGTGACAAAGTTAGATATTAATATGGACATTAAACTCCATAAATGTTGAGAACTGACAGAGATTTCCTTTTGCCATTTCTGGTTTGGAGAGCAAAAGTATAAATAGTGTTCTTTTCTAGAGCCATTTGGCTCTAGACCTTACAACTGCATGCTTGGCCTTGTCTAAATGCATTTGGTTATTTTTAGCTCTTTTAATTCTAATTCCTTCTCATTACAAATATTAACTTTCATTAACATTACATTCATTTTACTAAAGACAGCTAACTCTACATTTATTTTGGAGGTCTTTAGCTGTTTGCGTTTCTTAACAGCGATGTATTTCCCATAGCGCTATCAGCAGAAATGTCCTTAATTAGTGCTGTAGTGCTATTGTTAAATACATCATCTTTCAGAAGAGCTTTGTTAAACTTTTAATAACCTCTCATCCTAGGAAAGTCCTCATCACTGTTCAACTTTAAAGACATAAGCTGGTGATCAGATAATATTAACAATATTAAAGGCTAAAGTGGAAATTAAAAAAAGCTCGATTCTAGATCTTAAGGTTAAAAGACTATTGGACGAAGTACGATCAAGTGTGTTAGAGTTAAAAACTACCTTGTATGCATCAGAGAGATCAGATCATAATGGAAGAAGAGAATTGCTTGTCTGTGGGTCTATATTACATTTAGGAGGGAATCTATCTAAATCTATCTAAAGCATCATCAAAGCACTCATTAAAATCCCCACCTACAATTATTATAGAATCCAGATATTTACAGAGACATCCTTTAAGTTCAGATTTTATCTGATGAGAAAATGTCTTGTTGTCCTAACCCTAACCCTAGCTTTGCCAAGAATATCGATCATCTTCCCCTCCTCCTCTCTCACCCCGTGCAGCTTCAGTGCTCATCTCCAGCTGTAAGGGTTGCAGTCAGCTAGGCTGCTCTCAGGGACTCATTTTCTTCTTTAAATGTTCTGATTTCAGCATTCATGTGTTCCAGCGTCTCTCTGTGTGGACTCACATCCATGGCCAGCTGGTGCACAGCTGAAGTCAACTTCTCAATCTGGTCAGAGTTTCTATATTAGCATTGTCATTAACTGCTGACTGCAGTTATAAGCGGTTATAAGCACAGACGAGGCAACAGCCTGTTCTTTTCTTCTTCCTGCCCATAAACAGAACAGGAAGAAGCCGCCTTTCTTCTGTCATAAGTTTTTCCAAATAGAAAGCTAACATTAGTGGTGGTATTATCACATAACCTCCAGCGCTCCTGAAGGAGTTACACCAAACACATCTGATCTACATGTAGTACTCCTACAACAGGAGCACATTTGAGAAGAACGACTCGGATGCAGTACTTCATCAATGCTGCTTTACCTTGAATCATTTCAGTAATGTGCTGTATACAGTTTACAATATCTTATCCCAAGGAAGACATGAACAATGAAAACATTTTTCCTGTTAAACTATACTTTCAATAATATAATTTTAAGAAATATAACAGTATTGGCAAATAAACCATTCACTTTACCCAGTAATACTCTCAATCCACTTTACCTGAACACTGAAGTTCAATAGAGCTACATACTAGATTATATATTACTCATCACATTTAACTCAGGGTAACAAACATAAGTTGGGTTAAACTCACTGAATTTGCAGGTTAAAGACTACATATAACACCTAAACATACACTAAGAACTGAATTAATGAAAATAAATATCTATCCATGTGCTCCAACGCAATGAACTCATAAAACAATTCTTATAAAGCATCAAAATAAACAATTACACACCCATAACCATCAATTTTGTGACTAATCATGTTTATACTCAATCAGGATAGTGTAAGGTGTGTTTTATGCACTGATATCTGAAAATGGAGAATATTTGAGAAGAAATATTCAGATGCAGTACTTCATCAACAGTGCTTTAGCTTGAATGAAATGCATTGATTGAGTTCTCTCTGATCATGTGTGTGAAAACGCAGGCATGAAGGTGTGCACAGGTACAACCAATCACACACACCCATAGCAGAACATGAAACATCACATTAAAAAAACACAATCTTATGCAAAATATATATTTTCTCTGTAAAACCTGGTATTTTGAAAGACCTTTTAGAAAAAAAAAACTGCAGAAACTCAAAACATGAAAGAATCATTATTAACTTGTGAAATTTGTAAATAAAATAATTAAAAAATAAAAGCTATACACATAATTAGCTTTATGAAAGACTATAAATGCACCTGAATTTACATTATTTTCCCGCCATCCCACATACACAGCCACCATCTTGGTGCCATTGTGTTCTTTTCTCCTAGGTAAGACTAGCTTCCTGAATATTCCTTGTAGTTATTTGAGTCTGTGATTGTCAGAGTAGTTCACTGTCTGTGAATGAAGTTTTAGAGTTGTGGTTCGGTAACTGCAATAAAATCTACAGCCAAACTTCAAACTCCTGTCAGTCTCATTTCCACCTCCAGCTCGTACCCTCCTTTCAACCCACAATCTTAACTGGAGCCCAAACACCAAGGGGTAGGACGGTCCTCTTGTTTTTGGTCTTTTTAGCTTTTTATAAACTTTGGCTGGTTTGTAGGTGCAGGGCATGCTCGAAAACACACAAAACTTGGATGTGTGCCTGGCCCAGGGGCTCAGCAGTGCCCATCCCATTGGAGTGCATGGTGTGTGAATGAGCTGATTTTTTGGGGGAAATGATGTGGATTTACCATCAAAGTAAACTATAACAATCACACACAAATCTCACTGGAGTTTAAATATTCTCAGGAACAGGAATAGATTAACTCATACATGTTTTGCTGAATTAGGATTTGATCTTGATTTGATAAACTCTTGCAATCAGAGAACAGATTCACATCTGGTTTAGAGGAAATATTCATTTGTGTATCATCTGCTAAAATGAAGTGGGTCTATAATGGATCCGTGTGGAACGGCCTGTTTAACTGGGACAGTGTGTGATCTGAATGGATCTCTAGAGACAAGATGGAGTCTGTGACATTGATATGATTTAGGTCACTTTATATCTGTACCTGAATGTCCCATAGATTTAAAATACTTAGGAAAATAGGGACTTAATCAAACAGAAGAAGATTTGTTCCTAGAACCAGAACAGTTTGAGTTCTGAGCCCAGTTCTGATTGACTACATCATCAAGATGAACAGAAACCAGTTTTAACCAGTAAAACTGAAAGATCAGTGAAGTGAGAGAGAGATTTACATGAAGACGGCTGAGTGATCCTCTTTCTCCCAGAATAGAGCAGCACTTTCACCAGATGTTCAACTTCCTTCAGCCAAACTCACTGAAGCACAACACACAGCACTGAATCTACAGCTACACACACTCTCTCATCACACTGATAATGACTATTAACTCTAATAAAAGAACACACAATGTCCAAAAGGAAGCTTTATTTCAGCAGAGCAAAACTACAGGAAGAGCAACAGGACAGTGAAGAGAGTAAAGACAGAAATGTCAGCATTGTGTAGAACTGAAACTCTATTGTAGATGGATGTGTAAGCAGCTCAGTGTTAAATTGTATCTTGGAGCTGTTAGGCTTCACACTGGCTCTTTCTGAACGTGACCGGATGATTGACGCCGGCATGGGAGACCGTACAGACAAACTCCTCCCCCTTTTCCCAGAGCGCTTTGCTGAGGGTCAGGGTGCTGCTGCGTGTGTAACCGTCCTTCTTCTGTTCTTCTGCGCTGGTCAGAACCCCGTCCTTCACCTGGGAGCCGTCCACTGTCCAGCTCACCAGCGCCCCCTGTGGAGAGTAGGCAGACAGCAGGCAGAGCAGCGAGGCCGATCCCTCAGACAGCTGCAGAGAGGAGGGAG
The DNA here is from genome assembly GCF_027358585.1 of Pangasianodon hypophthalmus. Classification (NCBI taxonomy): domain Eukaryota; kingdom Metazoa; phylum Chordata; class Actinopteri; order Siluriformes; family Pangasiidae; genus Pangasianodon; species Pangasianodon hypophthalmus. The sequence goes on from NC_069718.1 coordinate 998,505, forward strand.
GGAGCAGAGACACGGAGGGCTTCACCGTGGGACCGGCTGGAGACCACAAACACACAATAAACACACATTTACACACGCTTACACAACATTTACTCATTACTGCTCATTCACATTACTGCAGTTCAGTAGAACTACTCAGCAGGAGAACATTTACTAGTTACTCGTTATATTGTGGAGCCACTCGGACTTTGATCAGCTTTATTCTGGGAGTGTATTCCAGTCCTCCTAAGCTGTTCTGTTACTTTTACATGTAGTCCTACAGAAAAATAAATACACTGATGATGTAAATACACTGATATTCCACAGAATCAGGGCTGGAAAATGCAACATCACACCTTCCCTTTGAGTTTCCTGAGAACAAGATTTACTCTGTTACAAATCACATATCTGGCAAAAAGGCAATCAGTCCAGTGATGGAAATAACCACATCACACCACATCCACCTTTCTACACACTGTTTCTCTTTGTTTGGAGATTCAAAATCAGTACATCAGTAAAATTATAGAAGGCTCACAGGCACAGGATGAAGTTTTATACCACGTCCTTCACAGCACACAATATGAACTTAAGAAGCTGTGAATGTAAAAAGTGCTCTGTTTACTGAGGAACACACTGCAGACTTATTCAGCTAACAGCTAACTCCTGACTTTTCTGTCTTTAGTGTTATTTTTATTTTACTGCAGCTGTGTGTCATTATCAAAAAAATCCACTATATTCTTTTTAAATGAATAAATAAATAGTGATTCTTTATGATGCCTAAATTATTTACTTACTAGAGTTCAACATAAATAATTTTCTAGTTGTCTAAACTTTATTCAATTTTCTGATTAACAATGAAATAAATTTATAGAATTTTAAATAAAGAAGAGAGACTTACTGATGATCAGTTTGGTTCCTCCACCGAAAGTCAACCACAGTGATACATTCTAATGAAGCCGTCGTACAAAAACCTCTGTTACACTACAGTGACCACACACACACACACACACACACACACACGGTTGTGGTGTTTGCATATGTGTGCTGTGTCACTGCTGCACACACTTTAAGAGCTGTAGTGCTGATCAGAGTGTGTTCAGTCCTTTCAGAGCCACTGACACGCAGCACAATGATGATGGTACTGATTCTACTGCTGGGGACACTGGGACTCCTCGCTCACCGTGAGACACTCTCTTTACTTTTATTATTCATACAAACCATCAAATCACTCTCACACTCATTACTACATTTGTTTCCATTATTTTAACTCTGCATCCTTTTCTTTAGAGTCCTTTGGGGAAATCGTCGTGACTCAGTCTCCAGGATCTCAGTCTGTTTCTCCAGGAGAATCTGTTACTCTCACCTGTAGAACCAGTCAGAGTGTTAGCAGTTACCTCGCCTGGTACCTGCAGAAACCTGGAGAAGCTCCTAAACTCCTGATCTATAGTGCATCTACTCGTCAGTCTGGGATTCCAGATCGTTTCAGTGGCAGTGGATCTGGTACACAGTTTAGTCTAAAAATCTCTGGAGTTCAGACTGAAGATGCAGGAGATTATTACTGTCAGCAGCATTACAGCTATCCGTACACACAGTGTTATAGCACCGTACAAAAACCTCCCTCAGCTGTAGAGGAAGTGCTCTGAGTCAGAAACACACACTGATCTGAGAACAGCTGCAGAGCTGCTAAAGCTGCACTCCGCTGAACATCATCAAACGTGTTCATGTTTAAAAAATAATCATTCCTGAAAAGCAGAAAACTCTTAATCAGCTGTTCCTTCTGTGATGAAAAATCAGCTGATGTGTATAATGGTATATGATGATTTCCACCTTCTGCTAAGAGGAGCAGTGTCTACTACACACTACTGTAACACACAATGTAGTGCAGGATCTTTCAATAAGAGTCAACATTCATTTCTATATTCTTCTACATTTCACTATTCGTTTTCTCCTCATCTGTAAAGTTTAACCACAAAACAGTCTCCTTTTCTACCCCATATAAATCAAACTGAACTGAATGCCTTAAACATACATGACCTGAGTTCCTGGTGAAGGAAAAAATCACCACAATAAAACATAAAGCTTCATTTGACTGAAGCTAAATGTGAAGCCAGTTTGATGCAGGTCTACGTGATGATGTAATGACTGTATTTATGGTGTCATTGTCATTACAGTATTAGCCAGTACATTCTCTCTGTACATTTTGCAAAGCAGAGGCAGACTGGAGGCCAAACCCCTCCACCCCAGCAGATACAGACTCCATCTCTGGAGCAGAATATGGCAAAGTGTGTAATATTAGACATTAGGCATTTCAGACATCTGTGCCTATAAAGCTCTTACTTCCTTTACCCTGATTATATTCTGAGCTAAAAGAGCAGACAATCAGCTCCTGTCAGAGCACCTGGGTGATAAAAGATAAATATACTTAGGAGGAAACAACAATCTCTGACTTTATTGGTTTGAAACATAAAGGTTTTATTTGTCAGAAATTGCTTTATAGTCCAGTGTGTTAAATGCTGAAATAATGTAGAACATCTGAATCTGGTAAATAAATCAGAATGGTTTAAATCTTTAGTAAGAGTAAGATACACACACTGGGCCTCATTTATCAATCCTTTAGTAAAGTTGTGTGTAAATGTTTGCACAGACCCGAGCGTCCTTCTTTTACACAGTGGCATTTCTTCTTCATTGAATCATTAGTCATATTTATATTCATTTACGGATTTGTGTTAACCTGCGTTTTTTAATTATTATTTTCATATTTAAAACTTCTTTCATTAATGACATGAAACAACTGGGTTTCACAAAAATCTCATTACATTTATTTGTACATTTGTGATTGAAATCAATAAGATCTATAAACTTAACAGCATAATCTGTGTATAAAAGTGCAGTAATCCATGATAATTATATGATTTGAAGCCGATCAGTCGAGGTTTACATTATTGACTCTCCTTATGCATAAATTTACATAAACTCAGGACTGAAATGAAAGATACGAACATTTTACTGAACTAATGGGATTTTCATGAACACCAAATTTCTTGTGTAAATGCTCCTGTGAATGATTTATGAATAAATCCATTCATATCCAGTTTGATAAATGAAGCCCATTAATCCCATCTTCCTTTGTAAGAATATTCCAGAATGAGTCTCTTACCTATTGTTTAATGTATTTTCTTTGTTGGTGGATCTGGACAAAGAAAATTGTGCCTTGTTCCGCCTGAGGCAGAGAGCTCTACAGGCTCTTATCTTAATAAACTTGTTGGTGGGAAAACAACTTTGTACGTAGTTCCAATACAAGGAACCCTTGATATTTCCCTTTCTCTTTCACTGCAAAAGAGTTTGAAAAAATGCCCAAAGCCACATGCCGTTCCTGTGTGGTAACCATGCCTGTTCAGTAGCTGTGTCTTCATGCAGCCTCTTGTGAAGCTGTAAAAGTCTCTTATTAAAAGCCTCTATTACACTACAGTGACACACACACACACGTTTCCATAGAGAGAGGTTCCACTTTGCATTAGCAGCTCATGCTTCAGCGCTCTGCGAGTGTTTATAGCCCTGTGACTTTAACACTTCCTGACTGAGAGCTGCTGCTCAGCGACTTCACCCACAGCAACCATGAGTTTGATCAGCGTCTTCATCTGCACACTGGCCCTCTGCGCTCGAGGTAACACAATGTTTTATCTTCTACTGTTCAGCTGACAAATCCATAGTAGAAGTAGGCCGACTAGACGAACTTCAAACTCAACATCATTATTAATGTAGGGAACAGATTTATTCTTCTTATTTTTTTCAGGATCCAGAGGTCAGGTGACTGTGACTCAGAGTCCTGCAGTGAAATCTTTTTCTCCAGGAGACACACTCACCATCAGCTGTAAAACCAGCTCTGCTGTTGTTGATTACTGTGGTGGTAGCAACGACTGTTTGTCCTGGTATCAGCAGAAAGCTGGAGAAGCTCCTAAACTCCTGATCTATTATGCTAGCACTAGAGCATCAGGTATTCCAGCTCGTTTCAGTGGCAGTGGATCTGGATCTGATTTCACTCTGACCATCAGTGGAGTCCAGACTGAAGATGCTGGAGATTATTACTGTCAGAGTTTACATGAGATCAGTAGTAGCTGGATGTTCACACAGTGTTAGAGTGTCGTACAAAAACCTGGGTGAGTGTAACTGCTGCAGCTGGGACCTACTGCAGGTGCTGAGGGGGACGATGTGATACAGCACAATGACACACACTGTGGAGGAGAACACACACTCACACACTCTCACAAACACACAACATTCACTACTCTAAACGCATATACACACATACTCTCTACTCTATACACACTCACTACTCCACACAAACACACTTCTACTACTGCTACACACACTACTGAACACACACACCACCACCACACTCACTCACTACTACGCACACACACCTATGATAGCAAAAGTTCTTGTTTCTCCACTACAGGATTTTTCACGTTCTCTTCTAGCGTATTTTCATTTTTTTTCTCTTGAAGAGCGCTTTTGTATTTTGTCAAGACAGCGAGCGGAGGCCGTCCACACCGGATCCACGCCGTCTAAAATAACATCAACTAACCTTCGACTAAGGTGTGTTAAACAACATGTCGAGTGTGTTGAGTGCAGGATGTTTAGTCACTCTTCCTCCATCATTAGTAATAGCTTTATTTGTGATAAATGCATGTTAGTTAGCTCTCTGTCGGAGAAGATTGCAGCATTAGAGGTGCGCATCCAGACTCTAGAGAGGGTTAGTGAGAGTGAGAGCAGCGTAGTTTCTGTAGGGGAAAGTCTGGATGCCTTAGGCGGAGTTAGTAATCCCCCAACTCCAGCATTAGAGCCCTCACAGCGGGGCGAATGGGTGACGACTCGGGGGCATAATCGCAAAGCGAGTGAATATACTGGGAGCCAGGGCACCGGACATAGCAGGTAATCTTAGGGTCTTAGGCAAGCACAGGTTCTCAAAGATAGTTATTCATGTAGGAGCTAATGTTACTAAGAGTAACGTGGTAGAGGTGTGTGCGAAGGCGATGTCCAATGCAGTAGTATGCTCTGGCCCCATCCCAATGCAGCATGGCGATGTAGCTTACAGCAGGTTATGGTCCCTGAACTGCTGGATGTCCAGGTGGTGCTCCGAAAACAATGTGGGCTTTATAGATAATTGGACTAACTTTGCGGACAAGGCTGGCCTTTTAGGGCGGGACGGTGTCCATCCCACTTGGGAAGGTGCTGCTCTCATTTCTTGCAGCATAGCACATAGTCTAAGAACAGGACTAGTTAATTGGTGAAAAGTCAGGGCCAAGGCCAGGGAGCAGACAAGCAGGCTAAACCGACCGTCTGCTTGCTGCACTGAATCGTCACTTAGGTTCCACTGTATTCAGACTGTGTCTGTTCCCCGAGCTAAACAAAATTATAGACATACTCAGACTGTTTTAGTAACCTGTTACGTCCCGTGACGTGAATTATATGGTGTATACTGGTGATTGTGTCTCCCCTTTATTTCTCTCTCTCTCTCCCTCTCTCTCCCTCCACGCAGCGCTCCAAACTATCAGCAGCTGAGCCTAATTAGCGGGAGCGTGGTTCTTCTGTCAAGCGGGTGAAACAGCAGATATAAGGCGGCAGGGAAGCAGAGCTTGGAGAGAGTCCCTTTTCTGCTATCCCAAACAACGTGTTGAGTACTTGCTGTTGAGCAAACGTGTAATCGGTGAATCTGTGGTGTGTATATGAAGTGGTCATTTGATCTTTTTGTGAATTAAACAGTAAAACCATGTAGGGAGACGGGAGCCTGTTCATTAGGGCTTTATACCCTTTCTGTTTTTTCTCCTGTTTTTATGTCAGTCAGGGAGAGAGGTAAGACAACTGTCTTTGATTTGCTTTTCTTTTGGTAGGTAATTTATATAGTTTAAATCCTTTAGGAAGATCTTGTTTTGTTTATTATTTTGGCGTTGCCCTCTCCTGACGATTTGGTTGTTTTCTGTTTATCGATCTTTGTTTGTTATTTACTTGATTTGCTAAGCCGGCAAATAAACCACTTCATTTGAGTATATTCCGTGTGTGGGTGCTGTTAATTAAGTGTTGTAAGTGTAAACTGAGCTGGGATAGGGGAAAAGGAGACTTCTCCACGCGGGTTTTGCTGAAATTTTTCGTTGGCTAATCTTTTTTAGAGCCACATTTTTACTTTTTTTTGTGTTACTTCCTCCCCAATCCCTAGACTAAGGAGAGAACGTAACAAACCTAATTAACATAAAATTAAACCAAGCCGAATGCATAGGCAGCACCGTTGATCTGAAGTTAGGACTGTTGAATATTAGATATCTTAAGTCTAAAGTGCTTATTGTTAATGAAACCATTACTGATCAGGAGTTTAATGTACTGTGTTTAACAGAAACGTGGATTAAACCAAACAAGTTTGTAGCATAAAATGAATCTAGTCCTCCCGGGTACAGTTACATACATCAGCCCCGTCTAACTGGCAAAGGAGGAGGCGTCGCAGTCATTTATAATGATAATCTAGCCGTCACACAAAAACCTAGTCATAAATTCAACGCATTTGAAGTTCTTTATTCTAACATAACATACGTAGCCACTAAAAATAAGTCTACCCAGGTGATTCCAGTAATTATTATTTACAGACCCCCAGGGCCATATTCTGAATTCCTATGTGAATTTGCGGATTTCATCTCTAACCTGGTTGTTTCTTTAGACAAGGCATTAATTGTTGGAGACTTTAATATTCATTTTGATAATCCAGATGACCCTCTGAGAACAGCAGTTGTGTCCATTCTAGATTCTGTAGGGGTTAATCAGAATGTAATAGAACACCCATAGTGGTGGTCACACTCTTGATTTAATACTAACATTCGGATTAAATATAGAAAATAGAGTCTCATGTCCACAGTCTGAAGCTATCCCAGATCATTACCTTATCTCATTTAAAATGTGTATTAATCATAATATATGCACCTTGCCACGTCACCATGTCAAACGTACGTTCACGTCAACAACTGCACAGAGTTTTATCAGTAATCTCCCAGATTTATCAACCATGATTGGATCACCGTCTGATCCCGAAGAACTTGACCAGGCAACTGAATGTTTAGAATCAACGTTCTGCAACCCGCTAGATAAGACAGCTCCACTTAAAAGAAAAATAATTAGGGAGAAAAAGCTAGCACCCTGGTATAGCGATCACACACGAACTTTAAAACAGACCACTCGAAAACTAGAACGTAAATTGCGTCAAACTAAATTGGTAGTATTTCAAATAGCATGGAAGGAGAGCCTATTGAGCTATAAGAAAGCTCTTAGTGCTGCTAGATCAATGTATCTCTCCACCCTAATTGAAGATAACAGAAATAATCCTAGATTCTTATTTAATACTGTAGCAAAATTAACTAGAAAGAAGAGCACAACAGAAACATACACACAATCATTATATAGCAGCGATGACTTCATGAATTTTTTCAATGGTAAAATTGAAAATATCAGGCAAGAAATTCAGACTATTAATTTAAAACCGGACAGTTTTATAACTTACCCTGTAGATGATAATATAATAATATAATAATAATATCAGATCAACAATTAGAATGTTTTACTCCCCTTGAAGAGACCGAATTAATTTCAGTAATCATCAAAATCATCAACCTGTGTACTAGTTCCTTTACCTACTTGTATCTTTTAAAGATAATCAATTCTTCCCTTAGCATTGGCTATGTAAATAAATCTTTTAAATTAGCAGTTATCAAGCCCTTGATTAAAAAACCTGACCTTGACCCCTGTCAGCTGTCTAACTATAGACCAATATCAAACTTCCCCTTTATCTCCAAGGTCCTAGAAAAGATTGTAGCACAGCAGCTATGCTCATACTTACATAGGAATGACATTCATGAAATGTATCAGTCAGGATTTAGGCCTCATCATAGCACAGAGACAGCGCTGGTTAAAGTTGTAAATGACTTACTACTGGCCTCTGATTGGGGTTGTGTCTCCTTGCTTTTGCTGTTTGACCTTAGTGCAGCTTTTGACACCATTGATCATGCTATTCTCCTCGATAGACTAGAAAATGTAGTAAGCATTAAGGGAACGGCCCTTTCCTGGCTCAGGTCTTATTTGACTGATCGTTATCAGTTTGTAGACGTAAATGGTGACTTCTCTTCGCATACTAAGTAAAGTTTGGTGTTCCGCAAGGCTCTGTTTTAGGCCCACTGCTGCGGACAACTACAGGAAGCCAGTGGAGAGAGCATAGCAATGGGATGGTGTGGGAGAAGTTGGGAAGGTTGAAAACCAGTCGTGCAGCTGCATTCTGGATCAGTTGCAAAGACGAATGGCAGTCAGAGGCAGACCTGCCAGGAATGAGTTGCATTAGTCCAGTCTGGAAATGACAAGGGACTGAACAAGTACCTGTGTGGCCTGTGTGGAAAGAAATGGACAAATTTTTCTGATATTATAAAGAAGAAATCAGCATGAGCGTGTGAGATTAGCAATATGGGAAGAAAAGGACAGTTGATTGTCCATGGTTGCCCCAAGGTTGCGTGCAGTAACCGAAGGCAAGATCAGAGAGTTGTCAAGGGAGATTGCAAGATCCTAAGATGAGTATGAATGACCTGGGATTCTTTTGTTGTTTCTTTTGCGCTCAAGCTGAAGGTTTGCTATTAGCACACTATCCCAACAACCTCTGCAATATTGTTTCAAAAGTTGTCGCTCAGCTTCATCAGCAGAAATACCACCTCTCTTTATCACTTTGAGGAGAGCTGTCCGTAAGCATTGCAAATACAAGGAAGGCCTTTCACCAGTGACCTGCAGCTATGCAGAAATTTTGCAAAGAGGTCATCACCATCTTCCAAAGTATCGAAACGCTGTTGCACCCAAGTATTTTACAATTTCTGATGCTGGGGGCAGTAGACTGTCCAGAATCTTCCTAGACCGATGTAAGTCAGAAAGACAAGGGTCCCTAAGGTTTAATTCCACACTATTTTGCCAGGTATCATAATCAACTTTCACTTGGACGAAGACTCTTACCAGAGAACACTCTTAGTCTGAATTGTGCATGTGTATGTGAAACTTCTTCGTTCCTTTTGACTCCTGGGCATTCAGTTTGTTTGAGTGGAGGAAAAGAATCAAGTCTGCAAGGATCAGTCACTAGGGGTGGTTTTGGCTCACCTGCATCTAACAAACTGCCAACAGCTGATGCAGTGGTTTGGAAAAGCTGCTCTTTTAGAAGGTCATCAAAAGTTCTTGGCTATCTTCTGCAGTTCTGTAAAGTTGCTTCAGCGCTCAGTCAGCATTATTACAGTGCTCAGTCACTGCCAGCAGATAAACATTTGATATAAGTTGAACAAAGCAAGAGACATTGTGTGGACCTTTGAAAGTTATAAGGCAGTAGAGGTTCGAGAGTCACTAGGGCAGAACAGCTTTCATACTCAACAATGACGTCTCTATGGTAAGGTCTATGTCTTCTTCTAGTTCTGTGTCAATTAGTTCCTTATTTATCACTGAGTTTGCAACTGTGACCTTTTCAATATCCATGTTTATCAGAATTTACACTATTTCTGGTCTGTGTGATCTGTTTCTTTTTTCTTTTAGGTTTAAAATTCACAGAATATAAAATACAACTGCTCTCCTGGCTGGCTCTCAAAGATTTTTTTGTAATGAAGTGTGTCACATGCCCTTCAATATAGGCTTAAAGGATTAGAGCACAGTGAGATGGACCAGTGTCTAGGTTAGTAAAGAGCAGGGCTGATAATGGAAATAAATAACACACAGACTCTCAGATGAAATCAGCATATATTGTGTTGGAACAATAAATTGCACAATATGAACAAGGAATGAAACTTCCTGACAAAGAAAAAAAACAATAAATGACAATAAATGACATGTAAAGTGTACTCTTTGTTTGTAGTCTTTTCTCTTTACATATAATTTGGTTCTTTTTTCTTCTTCTTTTGAAGTTTATTTCGCTGGTAAATTAGCCTATTTATCTGGGTGTTAGGATTCTTTTAATGGCTTTATTCATCTGGTTTGTATAACTATTTGACTTTTAATCTTTTAGTCTATTTAAAAATTCTAATGTCTGGTTTATCTAATAGACTTCTAATTTTTTTCCTTGCTTAAATATTTGGTCTTATCCCTATTTATACTTTTGACTCCTAATGAAAATGATACCCCCCTTTTACACTCTACAATATCACATAAGATCACAGATCCATTAAAAGTAACTAAAACAATCATAACTCAAGAAAAAATCTCAGATCATAACCACAGTATTCGGTAACAGCGATAACTCAGATATACATTCAATAGCCAATGTATAGACACTTTAGAAGGCACTTTTGTTTCTGCAAAATGTCACCAGTAATGTCCTTTAAATTGTTCAGTGTGTGGGAGTACAGAAAAGAAGAAAAATAAAGTCAGTTCGGTCATCCTTGTCTGGCTCGCCATCGTAGTTCCACAGGTTTTCAATCAAAACCATAATCCTGACCTGTTTTATACAAAACAGTGCCATGAATTTCAACAGACAACAGGTACAACTTTAGCATAACCTTTTTTTCTCAAAAATGGAACTTCGAAATGACCCAAATGCTTCTTATCTTCCCTGCTGAGTGCATCTCTACATGAACGCATGTGTGCGCATGTAACTGCATTCACTTCTGGATGAGTAAAACTGATCGTGTAAAATTGCACAATACTCCATATTAATTCTCAATAATCATGTAAAACACTTTACAGCAACAATATCTAAATGACTAAAAAAAGAAAGTACATCTGTAAATAAAAATCATTCTAAAAAAAAAACAATGCAAGGAAAGCTCACCAAATCCATGGGTGTTTTGTAAGCGATTAGCATCCACTTCAAAATCAGTCATCACAGCTCTTAAAATGGTCTATTACTACAGGGGTTCTGCAATGTCATATGTCACTCTATTAATTATTTAAGAATTGTTTTATCCTTTCTTTAGTTTTCTTTCTCTCATCTCGCCTCATGTTTAACGTTGCATGTTCTCTCTACTTTTGTGATTCTGTCTGAGAAC
>NC_069718.1:1639516-1697016 GCF_027358585.1 Pangasianodon hypophthalmus
GAGTGAGACCTGTGAGACAGTGAGACAGGGTGGAGAGTGAGACATGTGAGACATATAAGATACACTATATTACCAAAAGTATTCGGTCACCTGCCTTGACTCACATATGAACTTAAGTGCCATCCCATTCCTAACCCATAGGGTTCAATATGATGTCGGTCCACCTTTTGCAGCTATTACAGCTTCAACTCTTCTGGGAAGGCTGTCCACAAGGTTGAGGAGTGTGTTTATAGGAATTTTTGACCATTCTTCCTAAAGCGCATTGGTGAGGTCACACACTGATGTTGGTCGAGAAGGCCTGGCTCTCAGTCTCCGCTCTAATTCATCCCAAAGGTGTTCTATCGGGTTCAGGTCAGGACTCTGTGCAGGCCAGTCAAGTTCATCCACACCAGACTCTGTCATCCATGTCTTTATGGACCTTGCTTTGTGCACTGGTGCGCAGTCATGTTGGAAGAGGAAGGGGCCGGCTCCAAACTGTTCCCACAAGGTTGGGAGCATGGAGTTGTCCAAAATGTTTTGGTATCCTGAAGCATTCAAAGTTCCTTTCACTGGAACTAAGGGGCCAAGCCCAACTCCTGAAAAACAGCCCCACACCATAATTCCTCCTCCACCAAATTTCACACTCGGCACAATGCAGTCCGAAATGTACCGTTCTCCTGGCAACCTCCAAACCCAGACTCGTCCATCAGATTGCCAGATGGAAAAGCGTGATTCATCACTCCAGAGAACGCGTCTCCACTGCTCTAGAGTCCAGTGGCGGCGTGCTTTACACCACTGCATCCGACGCTTTGCATTGCACTTGGTGATGTGTGGCTTGGATGCAGCTACTCGGCCATGGAAACCCATTCCATGAAGCTCTCTGCGTACTGTACTTGGGCTAATCTGAAGGTCACATGAAGTTTGGAGCTCTGTAGCAATTGACTGTGAAGAAAGTCGAGGACCTCTTTGCACTATGCGCTTCAGCATCCGCTGACCCCTCTCCGTCAGTTTACGTGGCCTACCACTTCGTGGCCGAGTTGCTGTTGTTCCCAAACTCTTCCATTTTGTTATGATAAAGCTGACAGTTGACTGTGGAATATTTAGGAGCGAGGAAATTTCACGACTGGATTTGTCGCACAGGTGGCATCCTATGACAGTTCCACGCTGGAATTCACTGAGCTCCTGAGAGCGGCCCATTCTTTCACAAATGTTTGTAAAAACAGTCTGCATGCCTAAGTGCTTGATTTTATACACCTGTGGCCAGGCCAAGTGATTAGGACACCTGATTCTGATCATTTGGATGGGTGACGAATACTTTTGGTAATATAGTGTATGTGAGACAGGGGGAGAGGAAGACATGTGAGGGTGAGACGGCGAGAGTGAGATATGTGAGACAGTAAGACAGGGTGAGAGTGAGATATGTGAGACAGTGAGATGGGGAGAGAGAGATATGTGAGACAATGAGACAGGGTGGAGAGTGAGACAGTGAGACAGTAAGACAGGGTGGAGATTGAGACAGCAAGACAGGGTGGAGAGTGAGATATGTGAGACATATGAGACAGTGAGATGGGGAGAGAGATATGTGAGACAGTGAGACAGGGTGGAGAGTGAGACAGGGTGGAGAGGGTGACATGTGAGACAGGGTGAGAGTGAGATATGTGAGACAGTAAGACAGGGTGGAGAGGGTGACGTGAGACAGTGAGACATGTGAGACAGTGAGATGGGGAGAGAGATATGTGAGACAGTGAGACAGGGTGGAGAGTGAGACAGGGTGGAGAGGGTGACATGTGAGACAGGGTGAGAGTGAGATATGTGAGACATATGAGACAGTGAGATGGGGAGAGAGAGACAGTTTTAAACGGCTCTACTGCAAATCTCAAACACACAGTAAGAGAAGAGAAATGTCTCTTTTACACTCTGCATCGGAGTAAAAACATCATCATTACTTTACGCTTCTTTGCTGTTTCACGCCACACGTGTCCCTGATCCACTCTTACACTGCGTTATCTTTCCTCAGAGCTCAGAGTTACGTCACTTTCACCTCCCTGCATTCAGGCTACGAGGTCACAAAATTACCGACACCTCCATGATCATCAGTATAGATCATTTTAAACAAATATTCATGAGCACAGGAAATGATGTCACTGTTCCTAGGACATTTCCGGTTAGCAGTAATCAGCGTTCAGAGCAATAGTGAAGAAGCGTAATTCACTCGGTTGGTGGGTTGGTTTATGGCCAGGATGTAAAAATGAAAATGAGGACCACGTTGTTGTGTTGTTGGATTTTCCCTCAGGTCACAGACGAGGCGCTGAAGTTTTCCCCTACGTGCAGTTCCACAGCCACAGGAACTGCAGCAACGTTACTGCAAACTTCACCTAGTCTGATCCTCACAGACATTTAAAACCCGCTGCGTGTTCTGTCCTAAACGGGTGCGTGCTGAACTGAAAGCTAAACGATTAGCTAGCTAACTCACCCAGTCGTACGCCGTCAGCGTCCGCTTACCTTCTCCTCCTCCTTCTAGCCATAAACCATGCAGAGGACGTTTTAGACAGAGTCTGACTTTCTCCAACTTCACCATACACATTACAGGAGCGAATATTTTACACCTTTCCTCTAAGAAAGTAGCTGTAATCATCCAAACTGCGATGCTTCTGTGGTGTAAACACACTCCGGTTCGACAAAGTAACGCTACACATCAGAGTAAATCACTTCAGTTTTATGCTGACGAAAAAAAAAGCTGTTCTCTCACATTGCTTAAAGGATCCGGTAATCCCAAACGATCGTTATTGTTAATTTCTGTATAAATCTTGTTGGTTTGCTTCTCGGGAGATTCGTAAAGTGCGAGCTAGTCATTTTGTTCTGACGGATTTACAGTGAAATCTGGAGCAGCTGGATGTGTTTTAGGAACGGACCTGTGCAGTAACAGTTACCGGTTTTCTCATTGAAAAGGTCTATAACTTATTTAAAAGTAAGAAGCTGCTGTGTTTAGTGCTGATGCTGCGAGCGGCCATGTTGATGTGACATCACTTGCTGAACTCAGACTTGAGGAGACCATCCCGAGCTGAGGGGGTATTCTTTGTTTTTTCTGAAACTACTTACAGCAAAAACATTGTGTTTGTTATGATGAAGTGCAACACAAAACACAATGCCTGCAACACTTCCTTTAACTTTAATAGCTACGGCTTTTAAAATGTGCAGCATAGTATGTAAAGTGTTATCTCCTTATCATTCTTAACTCAGATAGAACCTTATGTGATAATCTACTTGTCTAATGTTCGCTAAGTTGAGCACACACACACACACACACACACACACAGATTTTATTTTATGTTATTGATCTCAAATCGTTCTCCATTTACCGTGACTGAAAGTGACGACGCCACGTGAACGCATCTTTCAAGCTGACGGAAAAATGAGAAGAGGGGAACATGTGAGATGAGGGGAAGGGGGCGGGGCTTCCAGGAGGTCAGTTAATATCAGAGAGTTCAAAACACCTACGCAGCTGTCAATCATGCCGGTTTCACGTGTCGATTGGCTCATCTGTTGTTTGTACTGGGAGAAAAGAAGACGGCGTACTTTAGGGTGCTAACTCACAGCAGTGTATTCTGCTGTTCAAATCAAACGCATGACGACTGGCAGAGCTGCGTTTTCTCTTTCCACTGGAGACTCTGTGTGTGTGTGTGTGTGTGTTTTTGCTGCCACTTCTCACTTTTCTTTCTTTCTTATTTCACATTACTGTGTGTTTGATGTGTGTTTTTGTGTCTGTATTTTGTTTGATTGTGTTAATGCTCTTATGCTTGTCGTATTTGTCCACTGATTGTTCCAGACCCGAGCTCGAGTGGCACATTTCCCTGGCTACGATCCTCCGCGTGTGATTAGCGTCCGCAGCCTGTAGATTGACGGCGTGTCTGTTGTGTTTGTTGTTGGCAGGGAAGTTCGCTCTGCTCTGTTCCTTTAACTCCCAGTTTGTGCTGTTTGGTGTAATTTCTCTGAGCTGTCTCAGGGCTCTGCTCAGCCTCGTGTACAGCGATGTGTCTGTGCTCGCTTTGTGTGCCGCTTGTTGCAGCTCTGTGACTCTGTGGATCGTGTCGCAGGTCCGCAGGTCTGGTGGTGCTGCGGTCATCAGTGAGACGAGGATCAGCTATAGCCACTGAAATCTGATCACCGAAACAACATTTTTACTTTCAGCTAGTTTGTGTGTTTGCTGTTCTAGTTTTTGTGTTTCTTTTTGTGGGTTTCTGAGTTGCAGTGCGACCTTGAGTTTATTATTATTATTATTATTATTCTTATAATAAAGGTGTAAAAGGTACTCTTCAGGTGAGTAATGGAGGAAAGGCACATGCAGGTATCACTACAGTAACAGAAACAAAAATACAAGAACAGAATCATATCACAAACACGTTCCCCTTCGCAAAGCAGCAGCCACAACACACAGCGCTGGATGTGTTTGATTGGTTACTGAAGTGCTCAAACTTGTGTCGAGTCGTAAATACGGCGTTCCAAACTCGTAAATGTGAAATTACAAAGTCGTAAATATGAGTTTACGAGGAGCTCATGAGTGTGTGAGCAGGAAAATCACCCGCTGCTCGACTCCCTGCAGAAACCCAAACGTTATTCTTCCTTTTTTATCTCTCTGGAGGATTGTCCAAATCAGGAAGACCCTCCGTAGGACACTACATGTGATACAGAAGCCTAGGAAGGCATGTCAGAAACGTCGTATATGTTAGCAGAAGTGCAGTGAATAGGTCTGACAGTGGGTGTAGTAACGGAGGTGACGCGGAGGCCCTCGGCTCTGTCACATCACACTAAACGAGCAGCACAGTGGATATGACAAAGCCGATCTGAGACGTGGAGCTTCGGTGGCCTCTTCACGCCAGGATCTCTACTCTTTTCTCACCTTTCTGTAGATGTTAGATGTTAGATGGAGGGATGGAAAGGTTAAGGTTGAAGATGACGAGCTCTGACCTGAGGCTGTCGTGTCTCCGATCACCACGACATGGCTGTCAGCACCTCGTTAGGGACGGGAAAGAAGGAGCCAAGTGGAGTTCTTTTCAATCACCGTCTATGAATTTGTGGCAAAGCAAAAGATTTCGTCTCTGAAATAAAAGAACAAATTTGATTATTTGACAACAGACTCAGTTTACATTTATAGCTCTGTTTCACAGAGGAGGGGAAAAACACCACAAAAACAAACAATAAAAACCCCAGGTGCAAAAAATTCCACTAAGAAAAACCCTAAATGTTCATACACACTGCTATAAAAGGGGAAAATCAAGTGCATTTCTTTTTCTTCTAGTGTTTCTTCTTTGCATTTGGTCGCCATCTTTGAATTTGAATCAATAAATTTAATTGTATTTATCAATTTAACATTCTGTACACATTTTAGATTTGCTCCAAAAGCAAGGACAAACTGAAAAAATATTGATTTATGTTGCTAGAAAGAGGAAAACCAAGTGTATTTCTTTTTCCTCCTTTCTTTCTTCTCTGAATTTGAATCAATTAATTTATTGTAATCTTTTTTTTACCAGTTTCCTCAGATATATTCACAGCGGAATTGTTTTACATTTACAACTACGTTTCACAGATGAGTGAAAAAAATCATCACAAAAACAAACAATAAAAAGCTGTAGTTAAAAAGAAAAGCTCCAACAGTGAGGACAAACTGAAAAAAAAACCTAAAAAATGATTTACACCATATATTAATTTCAAACGAGCCTACAGTTTTATGTGCGCTCCCATTAAAGCGACCTCTGTCCAGCACAGCCCATGACCACCCATAAAATTAAGGGCGTAAAGATTAAGACCAGGACGAGGCTCGACGGGGGAGAGGAGGAAGTGTGTGTGTGTCATGCAGATTGTCAGGACAGCTCGTCACTGGAGGAGATGAAAAGGCACACACACACACACACACACACACACACATTCCAGGCTTTATGGCCCAGGATTAATGGGAACCATTGGACACGTTTAATTTTAATAACCGCTTGTCTCATTAGGACAAATCCTGCTAACTGAGAAATGCTTCGTTTCCTGTATTAGCAGGACAGAGACTCAAAATATTCATAAGTTATTACTTAGGCAGTGTTAGCTGAACAGTATACTGTAGGTCCCAGAGAAAAGAAGATCACTGTGTAATGAGGCTGATGTTGCCTCTGTGGGTAACTGGTCATTTCCATAATCCACATGAGCTTCTACAGAATTTCTGTTTTTTCTCGTAGCTACGTTTAACTACCAAAGAACAAAAAAACCCAATCCTGCATCCTGCAGTCGTCGACTCTATCCGCACAAATCCGACTCCCGCAAGACCGTCAGATATATTTCAGCTTCAGTGGATTTATATAACGTTCCTCGTAGTGTTATATTTATTTGTTGGTATTTATTATTTATGCAAACAGCTAAACAGTTAAAGTTCTAAAAACAAAGATCACTTTCTAATGAGGTTGATGCTGGTTCAGTGTTTTTCATCTACATGAACTTCTCTAGTATTTCTGCAGTTTTTTTCTTAGCTCTTGTTTACTACCAGTCCTGGCTCCATCTGAAATCCAAAACACAGCTCCATCAGCACTAAAATGTGAGTAAAGTGTGAATAATACGAATAGGAATAGATTTATTGTCTTGTACATGTACAATAAGATTCAGTGTGCACTTCTCCATCAAGCTACGTTACAGCAGCTAGTCCTGTAGCACTGGAGTCCAGGCTCAGGATGTCTTCTGTATCGACTTGGACTTGGACTTGCTTCGGTCTTGGGCTTTGCGCTTACTAAATATGATCTTGGTCTCAACCATGAGTTTTTAAAAAAAATAATGTTCATCTCGTCTGTTCTGTTTGCATGCACAAAGTTTGACAAGAAGTAATTCCTTTTTCTAGTAAACAGCCTGATCACTGAAGCAATGCACAAATGAAGCCAACTAGTTGAAGTAAAGGTTTAGCCTCATATGATGGTTTTTGGTCTCCATCTTCACCTGGTTTCTCTTTGACTTGGACTCGATCTTGGCTTGGCCTCGACCTACGAAAGACCTGGTCTTGACTGGATCTCAGCTAGTCCTGGTCTTGGACTTGTCAATGGCATTCTTAATGTTACATATATTAAATTAAAAAAAAAAATTCAAAATATGTATATGTAGGAAATTGTATAAATATATACAGTACAAATATAACATGATATTATATTCTAAATATATTTTGTGCTATATATGTATATATATATATATATATATATATATATATATGGATGGTATAAGCAAGGGACAATAAGCAAGACATTCCGTTAAATTTCAGTTTCTGGGCTAAACACCAGCTTTATTCCACATATTTCTCAGTAATCAGTTTCACTATGCAGATGAAAGATGAAAGAAAGAGATTGTAGAGTTACAGCCCGGCGCTCTTGCTTATTCTCCCAGCGATTTATTCGCACATTAAGAATACACATGGCATTGACCTCTCCTGACACACTCTAAAGCAGACACATGGTGTGTTTTCATGACCACAAAACCTCACAGCTGTAAATCCGCAGCCTTCCCAGAGATCAGCCCTGAGATCAAATACACAGCGGGGTTTAAATACCTGCACTCGGTTCTTATTTACACACAAACGCAGAGATTAATACATGATAACGGTAAAGACGTGACTGTGATTATAAACAATTACAGTGCTAGGAAACATGAAATAAACAAATGCTAAATGGTAAAGTTATATCCACTGGATTCTGCTCTCTGTTTATTTGTGAAACACTTTCAGAAATATTTCATGTAACAATCAATAGTGAAGTTATCATTTTGAACACAATACTCAGCTGAAAATTAGTATTAACCCACTGTGTGTGTTGCTGTTATATTAAAATACATCCCCATATGTTTATTCCTCTTATACCACAGCAATATACCAACGAATGACACATCATACTTTTTATCTATTTATGGTTACATTTTATACTGACGTTATAGCAGCTATAAACGGTCTTTCCCTCAGCAGCCTCTCTCTTTTCTCTCTCTTGAGGTTAATAAGACAAAAACAAAACACAGCTTGTCATGTTACTGAAAAAAAAAACCCACAACTCTGTCCTGAAGATGTCAGAACCCTTAAAGTTAGAGTTTTCACTGAGTACATGGATTTTAATGCGTTTATGTAGAGCTTCTGCTGTACACGTCCCTGTGAATGAGCTGTTACTATAGAAACCATGACGTATTCGATCGAGCGCATTAATAT
This sequence comes from Pangasianodon hypophthalmus, assembly GCF_027358585.1. Taxonomy (NCBI): domain Eukaryota; kingdom Metazoa; phylum Chordata; class Actinopteri; order Siluriformes; family Pangasiidae; genus Pangasianodon; species Pangasianodon hypophthalmus. The sequence continues at coordinate 1,647,702 of NC_069718.1, forward strand.
AAAGCTGTGATTTGCAGCTGCACTACTGTCAGAGCTGCTGTTCTAGAGAATTAATCAACACCTTCTGATCAATCACAGTCCAGAACTCCACAGTGCTGAGGTGTAATAATCAGGTATGCAGTATATTCCCCTGGTAGGTAGTGAGAAGTTTTAACCAGTATTCATTTTTGTCAGAAAAAGCTGTCTTCAATATTTTCATACTCTGGACACATTCCTGCTGCGAGAAGGCGATTGTTTAATTTAGTTAATCAGAAAAAGGTTCCACAGACGTTTGGCAAACATGGCTGATAAAACTGTTGCTCTAATCGTGGGGTGTTTTCTTGATATTGTAATTTTTTTAATCTAATAAGGAAAACATACAAAACAAAGCCATCTTCCATCTTCAGAGAATAGATAGATAGATAGAGGGATAGATGTGCATTGCGGTGGAATAGAAGAATATAAAACCACACACACACACACACACACACACACGCACACACACACACTTTTTCTCTCTTTCTCGCAATAAATCCATGCATGTGCATCTCATATGAATGAACATTCATGTAAAACCCACATCCTCACACAGAAGGGAATGACTGCTGATCTGAGGAGAAGTATTCTACATTGTGATTGACACACACACACACACACACACACACACACACACACACACCTGACTGAACGAATGCTGCACATTTCACCATTTCAGGGTTTTGGGCATTGAGTGTAAAAGAAGACAGTGTGTACAAAAGCATGAGAATACACACCACTGCAGATGGTGAAGATGAAGCCAAAGCCCAGGCTAAAAAGGAGGTGCCATAGTTAGGAACAAAGCTACTGTAACATCATGCCATCAAAATCAAGACCTGGTTTTGGTGGTACCTAGAGGGGAGTTAGGGTTAGCCTTGATTACTTCTACCTTCTGCTCTTGATGCAGTAGGAAGTCAGGACTAACCCTCTAACCTAGGTACTGTGCCTCTGCTAAATATCAGGTAGCATTCTTCTGAGTGGGAGTAAATACCACACTTTATGTCTCTGTTACCTCCCAGAGGTAAACAGGATGCTCCTTTATCTCTCTGAGTGGCTTTCTTAGATGTCTTAGATGCCATTCATTTAAGTCAGGTAGGATCTCCATCAGTTGCTGGAAGAATTCTGGGGCATTTCAAAACCCTAATGGAAGGATGATGTATTGCCAGAGCCCTCTTGCTGTTTTAAAGTCTGGTTCTGCCAATATTCTGGAGGTGGAGCACCTGCCTCTGGTGAGGTCCAAGATTGAGTTTTAATGCTCCTGTTGCTTGCAGACTGCATGATCTGGACCCCGTCCCTGGCTGTTGGTTGCACTTATCATATAAGATAAATATGATGCACTTGTTCACCATTCTGATGGCCCAGAGAAAATCTTTAAGTGATGAAGGGGTCCTTTCATGGCAGCAAGAACTCATGTAGCACTAGTGGTGAGTGTTTCGAGACTGGGAAGAGGGGAGCTTCGATCCATGAGTATTTTCTTTGGATTGGCCACCGAACCAAATCCCAGGACCAGCTTAGGGTTGGTATTAGTTACGGCTTTCCACAGGATGAGCGTTTCCTGAAATCAGGTGGCATAGTCCATGGTGACGGGGATGTACTCATGACCCCCAGCTAAACATCATACCAAAGAGATCAATATGTCAGGTAAGAGGTCTGATAAGTGGTGAGGTGCTGCATGCCTAAGAGAAGCCAGCTGATCTTCAAGTGAGGGGGCACTAGGAGGTCACTTGGGTCTGCTTAGTACAGTATGTAGTGCATGAGAACCTTAATCAGGAGTATAAGATAAGATGTACCTTTATTGATCCCGTATAGGGGAAATTCAAGAAAATGTTTTCACATATCCGAGCTTGCTAGGAAGCTGGAGTCAGAGTTCAGGGTCAGCCATGATATGGAGCAGATGTGGTTAAGGGCCTTGGTCAAGGGCCCAACTGTGGCAGCTTGGTAGTGCTGGGGCTTGAACCCCTGACCTTCTGATCAGTGATCCAGAGCGTTACCATTCAGCCACCTCTGCCAAATATGGATAGCTTTTTTGATAGGTGATTTTTTGTTTACAAGCAAATGAGTTAGAATTAGATTATTAAAACCAAGTTATTAACAACGTTGGTCACATATTGAGCGGAGGTTACTGAATTGAATCGTATTGGATCATAGCAGATACAGCTGTATCGTGAAATATCACATCAGTAAGAGATTTACACATAGGAAGCACCTGTGTGTCCTCAGACTAGAGGCCTTTCCTTCATCTCTTTCCTGGATTCCTTTGAGTCCATTTTAAGAACTGAGTAGACTTCAATCAGTTTGTGCCGCTTCAGTGAGTGAGAACATCTCATTTGTTTCCTTTCTCTTCAGAGGGAGGAGCTAAGCAGCGATGAAGGGAAGCCAGGAAACAAGTCAAGACCAACAAAAAATAAAAGCAAGCCCAAACACATTTTGATACATGAGATGTGTGTGTGAAGACCTAGGCTAATCCCTTAGCAAGCGGCATCAGTGGGAGAAATTGCATTTGCAGTGAGAGGCTTATGATGGACATCACACACACACACACACACATACACTTTTACTATTTCCTACCTTAATCCAGATTATCATAGTGTATGTTAAGACCACCAATTCAGCGTGTGTGTGTGTGTGTGTGAGTGTGTGTGTGCATAACCTCAACCTCACCCTCTGTACGTGAGTTCTGCGACTAACCCATTTCTCACCCCGTCTCTGTCTCTAAATGCCACCTCCATCGACCATCGCCACGGCAGGTGCTAAGAGTTTAACGGTAGACGAGAGGGGAGCTTTGGGTCAAGTGTGTGTGTGTGTGTTTGTGTGTGCGTGTGTGTGTTTGTGTGTGTGTGTGTGTGTGTACCTTACCAGGGAGTGAACATCTCACATTTTCTCTCATTTTTGATGAAGATTAGCAGTTATGGTAATATTTCACATGTACTTGTATTTGTGTGCATGTGTGTGTGTGTGTGTGTGAGTGTGTATGTGTGTGTGTGTGAGTGTGTGTGTGAGTGTGTATGTGTGTGTGTGTGAGTGTGTGTGTGTGTGTGTGTGTTTGTGAGACACACAGAGACAGAGAGAGAGAGAGAGAGAGAATGAGAGAGTTCCATTACTGCACTACAAGCTCTGCTTTTATCACGTCTGCAGACTGAAACGCAGAAACTGCATCAGGAGCCCCCCAAACACACACACACACACACACACACACACACACACACACAGACACAGAGTCACATGAGTGAGAATGTAGAGTTTTAACACTTCTCCATCTCACTAGGAACGATTCACACACACACACACACATACACACACAGGCTCCTCCCACTGCCAGGCCATATGCTACAGGGAGAACGTTGCAGAGAGACACGATTAAAGGTTTAACAGAGAGAGAGAGAGAGAAAGAGAGAGAGAGAGTAATAATAAAGTGTTGTTTAGAACCCACACCTGACCCTGGGTTTGGGGTCGTCACCTCCGCTAAGTCGTTTTAGTACCACCAGGGCTGAATGAAAGAAAGAATGGCTGACATCCTTTTCCATCTCCTTCGGATTCCCGCTGTGGAAGTGAGTGGTGCTGGAGGTGGGTGTGTGAGGAAGTGATTTTGTGACATCACTGTACATTTTGAAACAGAACAGTGTGTGTAGTGATTAGTGAAGCTTCATGATGATCTGATGTTGGGGTAGTGTTGATAAATGATTTGCTCAGAGGAGAAGCTGTGGGCTCCATGGCTTCGTGTTCCTCGGCAGGTCAGAAAGCTCCTTGTCTTGTGTTAGTTTGTTTATGGGCGTGGTTTTGGAGGGAACACAGAAGAGTGTGTTTGTAAAGGACGTTTTTTGATCGATTTTGTTTAGAAAGGCTTGTTTGCAGGGAACACACTGGTGTTACAAAGAATCACACATGGTGTGTGTTTTATGGGAAATTCAGTTTATGGAACATGAAGATTCTAATAATTTTAAGAAAAATATATTTTCTTTATTGGTGTGTTTATATAAAGAAAGAATCATCAGTTTGAGAGCCAGATTGTTAATCACCTGAGAATGCTTAATGGAAGTTTAAAAAAGCTACAATCTTAAAAAAAAAGGATCCCTACAGGGTTCCTTAGTTTGTCCCATAGGTTGATGAATTTTCCTTCCTCTTTCCCTGGTGTGATGGTGTGATGGTCATGGTGGCAGCAGGCTGAGAAGGTCCGTCCAGACTCCATCCCTGGCTCCTCCTGAGGGATTCCCAGATGTTCCCAAGCCACCTGTGAGATATACTCTCTCCAGCAGGTCGTGGGTCTGCCCCGAGGGGTCCATCCATGATGAGGAACCTCAATTCCTCCACCTGTACTCAGCTATCTTTCAGTCAGCTCATGACCATAGGTGAGGACAGGGACGTGGACTGACCGGTGAACAGAAAGCTTCATCCACAGTCTGAGCTCCTGCTTCAACACCACAGACCAGTACACTGACTGCAACACTGCTGATTCTATGTAAAGCTTGAACATTTATCTATCCAAAGAACCCTTGAAGAACTCTGCAGGTGCTTGGTTGAGAGGTGGTTGGAGTTCAGGGAATTTAAGTTAGCTAGGTAGCTCATGAACTATACACTTATTCCATTATTTATTAAACATTAAACAGTTAATATCTCTCTCAAAACAATAAAAAAAGATTGCGGAAATGTAAATTCATCTCCTCAGAACTGACAACTGAATAATGGAGTTGCTAAAAATGATTCAAATCTGTTTTAAAAGTGAAATAGCACTTTTTCTCCTTCAGCGCAGACTGACTGAGGTCTTGGCTCAGGTTTACGTGGCACATTTTAGTGGTGACACGATGGCGCGTGACCCCTTATGAGAATATCGCTCAAATTTGAGTGAGTGAAGCGAATGTGGTTAGATTTTTTCTACTTTTATATTAACCCTTAAAAATCTGTCATGAAAGATCACGTCTCACATATTGTTTAATAATTTAGGAATTATTCAGCGTAGAGACTTGCTTTGCATTCTTGCATCTTGTCACAGAAATCTGGGGCTTAAAATATTTTGTTTTCTTATTTTATTCAGGTTATGCTGTTTCATTTTTTTAAGACAGAAGCGAGTTGAACTATAAACAGCAGGTTAAAAAAAAAGACCAATTTTGTTATTCAGTCCCTACACCAATCAGAAATCTGATCATTCAGTCACAACGTTAAACTCTGTGTTTAAAAATGTTATGAAACTCCACATGCGTATTTGAAATGGGAGAATTTTTACTGATGGTTAAACCTAGATAGAAAAAAGGGGAGAAATCGGAATATCTCTCTCATTAAAAACATTACAAGCTCTAACCTCATCCTTTAACCTTCTTATATTTTTATGCTCAATTGAATTAAAATGTTTAAAGATTATTAAAGCAGTGAATGTCTTAACATGTCCATACACTGTGTCTGTGGATCTTGGAAGCTGACAAAAGTATTTAAATATACTGTAGTAATGTCATATATTTGTAGTATATACACATGACATTAAATTAAACAAGATTCTTCTTTGCGGTGTTTTTAATAAATGACAAGTTATAGTTTTGAGATCAGAAAATCAGAAAAAATCCAAAATTCACATCTAAAATAATACAGACTTAAATGTAAATTAGGCAGAAGGTGAAGCGTCCGTTAAGAGACGGCAGGTAGAGTAAGTGGAAGCAAAACAGAACATATGAACGGTAATGAGGTCAGAGATCTTCTTCTCATGCACAGGTTGTGGAGCACAAATTTCAAATGTGTTCTCTGTGCTTCTAGACATCGAATCCCGCTTTATAGCGGTATAATATAATTATAATTTTATAATATAATCTAATATAATTTTCATCTTTTACAATGACAAACTTTAAAACTGTCCACGGGTTTAACCAATTTGTGCTCATTCTGTATTGCACTAACAATAACACACACACACACACACACACACACACACACACACAGACCTGCGTGCTGCTCCATTGCCTCAATATTGAGCCTACAACCTGGTGTATGTGTCTGTATTTATATGTAAATGGGAAATAATGGCGTTAAACAGTCTGTGTGTGTTCGTCTGCGCCGGGACGGAAAACTCGGCCGCTCTGGATCTCCAGATCTCCATCAGATGGGCCATATACGCACACACACACACACACACACACAGCACAGCACAGACGCCCAACAGACCCGCCGACAGCAGGCTGCTCCACACACACACACACACACACACACACACACACACACAGACTGTCCCCACATGGACTCTGTCTTCATCAGGATTGATTATATTTATCTGCACTGAGATGTACATTTAAAACATAAACGTCAAAAGAGATGCCTGAGTGTGTGTGTGTGTGTGTGTGTGTGTGTGTGTGTGAGTGTGTGTGTGTTTACACAAGAAATTTAGTTTTCATGAAAATCCTGTAAATTCAGAAAAACCTTCGTATCCTACTCGTGCTCTAACTGATGTAAACCTCGACCTGATCGACTTCAGATCAATAATTATCAATTATAATCTGCAGGGATTCCTGCACTTTTCTCTCTGGAATATTCTGTAGAGTTTAAACTGTTTGTGTTTATGACGCTTTTATCCAGAGCGACTGATAGAAGAGCTTTAGAGTCTCGATCAGAAACACGTCCTCATGCTAGTTCACTCGCTCAGGGACTCAGAGCTCCATCCACAACATTTACTCAAAACCAGTCGCTTTATTTTATAAGCTTTAATCAAATAATTTAAAAAAATAAAGAAAGTGAATCAAAACAAACCTATAAATTAAGACAAATAAAACTAATCATTCAGTTATTATAAAGGAAATGATGGCGTATAAGCGGAGGACGAGCCGCTCTGTCTGCGCAGAGCCGTAAGCCGTAAACAAACACCTCAGCTGACAGAAGATTAAGCACTCGATTATCATTATTATTATTATTATTATTATTATTATTATTATTATTGGTATAGTATGTAGGTGAGTCAACTTCCATTTCTGTTTTTCAGTCTTTACCCTGACTGCTCATTTCGTGCTCCCAGCTGTCTGTGCACTTTACCTTTTATGGAGTTTTGTGGGCGTCGCTATACGTAAATGAACTGTGTCAGGAACACGCTTTGCACATTACAGCTGATCAACATACAGACACGAATACGAAGAAAATCAGCTTTTCTGAAACTTTTGTCAATCTCGCTGAAAATGTTAGTTCGGTTTGGCTTACACTCAAACACTTACACACAAACACGGAGAATATTAATCTAACCGGAAAAACAGGGAAGAAGGAAGAGGAGAGTACAAGAAGAAAATAGAAAAACAATAAAGTACAAAACTAGAAAAACTAAAGAGCTAAGAAAATAAGGAACTGTGAAACCAGGCTGGGATTCTGATAACCAGCTGGAAATTCCTGAAGATCTTTATGGAAGTTTAAGTAGAAATGCATGGATCAGGGGGCGTGGTCAGGACGGAGCTACAGCAGAAAAAAAAGTTTTACTGTCATTTACACCGAACAAATTTTTTTAGAACAATACACAGTTTTCGTAGTGGTATATACAAATAGCAAAAAATGAACAAACAAATAATTTTGAAAATTAAAATTTTTATTTTAAATACAATTTTTTTTTTTTTTTTTTTTGTGTCAACATACAAAACACATACAAAAACATTAACATTAAAATAGTAAAAATTTAAAACCTTATAAACAATAAACAAGCAAATAAATAAATAAATGACAACATTACAACACTTTTAAAAAATATATTTAAAAATTTTAATAAATTTATATAAATATAAAAAATAATTTACAGAGCCTATATAGTTAAACTCGTCTGATCCTGGATCAGTTTAATGTGTTTAACGCAGGTTTAATATAATACAGTTTAACTACTACTGATCTGATCAATAACACACACACACACACACACACACACACACACATGGCAGGGCACTCCTGTTTAGTTGGATCGTCTGTCGAATGTTTTCATGTCCTTCTGTGCTCACAGGTTAGACGTTATGGAGGTCCAGTGACTCACACACACACACACACACACACACACACACACACACACAGAAGGGGGAAACAGCCGGCCCGGTTTGGACTCGGATCTGGTGCTAATGTTCCCTTTTCTCTCCCGCACAAATCTGGTGTGTGCAGAAATCCCAGATTCTCCTTTACCCACACACACACACACACACACACACACACACACACACACAATGTCTGGAGTGTATAAGTGGGTATTAACCGAACTGTAAAGTAGAAAAGTCACAACTTTTTCTAAACTTTTCCAAAAAAAAACCTAAAAATGTGTGAGTGCACTACCACTACACCCTACATAGTGCACTATATCGTCAGAACTGCGCCACTATACAGTATACTCAGCAGAAAAGGGATCTTCAAGGGCTCTATAAATACTTGAAATAAATTATTCTTAGCTTCCTAAATTGGTTTTCTTTAGAGCTCTTTCTGAAAGGAAACCCTCTGTTAATAAGATTCTACCCACAACTGCTAAGGGAACAAACCAAAAAAAACCCTTAAGGGTTCTAGATGTTAGCTCTTTTTGTAGTGCAGAGCCATGTGGGTTCTGTAGAGGACATACAGGGTAATCTCTGTATATAAGTCCACTAGATAGGGTGTGAAATAATGGGAAATAAAGACAACCCTTGTTGTTCAATTGGTTCAATATCATTTTAAAAATTATTTAGAAACCTGATACAGTGCCTTGCAAAAGTATTCAACCCCCTTAAAAGTCATCAGATTTGTCTGGATTACTAATGACACTTACACAGATTGTTCAAGTCAGTACTTTTATTGCAAACCAATCTGCCCTTCAAGTACATTTTCAGAGTGAAACTTCTTTATTGTTAGCAGATCTTTAAAAATAAATTAAACTGAAAAATGCTGCGTGCATAACTATTCACCCCCTTACAGACTTGTACTTGGGGTCAGTGAAGTTCCCACCATCTCTGCACATTGTTTAGGATTTTCACTCATTCTTCCTGGCACATTTACTCCAGGTTCTTCAGGTTGGTCTGATGTCATTTGTTGACTGCAATTTTCAAACAGTGCCACGATTCAGATCTGGACTTTGACCTGGCCACTGTCAGAACATGCACCTTTTTGTTTTTAACCACTCCTGTGTTGGTTCGACCTTGTGTTTGAGACCATTGCCCTGCTGAAAGGTAAAGTTTCTCCCACGCTTTAATTTTTCTAGCAGACTGAAGCAGATTATCTTGCAACATCCCCCTGTATTTTTGCTCCATTGATTCTCCCTTCAATTCTGACAAGAGGCCTAGATTCTGAGGATGAAAAGCGTCCTCAAGGCGTGATGCTGCCGCCACCATATTTCACTGTAGGGATGAAATTTGCCCATATACAATATCTAGATCTTGGTCTCATCACACCAAAAAGCACATCTTCACTGGGTCACTCTCGTGCTTTCATATGCCTCTTGTTAAGCAATGGTTACTTTCTAGCCACGCCTCCCATACAGTCCTCAGTTACACCTTCACTCCACTCTCAGTCACTGTACTCTGTAACTCCTTCAGAGCGACTGTTGGTCTCAGTGTGGCTTCCCACCATGGATCTTGTGCTGAGTTTTGAGCGAGGGCCTTGTCTAAGCAGTGCTTGTCCAGGTAGTGCTTAGTCAGGTAGTGCTTGCCTAGGTAGTGCTTGTCCAGGTAATATTTGTCCATGTAATGCTTGTCCAGGTAATATTTGTCCATGTAATGCTTGCCCAGGTAGTGCTTGTCCATGTAATGTTTGCCTAGGTAGTGCTTGTCCAGGTAGTGCTTGTCCAGGTAGTGCTTGTCCAGGTAGTGTTTGTCCAGGTAGTGCTTGTCCAGGTAGTGTTTGTGCACATAGTGCTTGTCCATGTAATGTTTGCCTAGGTAGTGCTTGTCCAGGTAGTGCTTGTCCAGGTAGTGCTTGTCCAGGTAGTGTTTGTGCACATAGTGCTTGTCCAGGTAGTGATTGATTCCTCACTATTGATCCAACAGTGCTTACTGGGATGTCCAACCTCTTAATTTTTTTTTTTTTTTAGGAATTATTAGGAATAATTTTCCACTGTATTCCTAAGTTATGAAATTCCATGACCTTTCTTTAACTTCTTTAGAATGCTCCTTAGTCTTCATTTTCACTCCTTTACTTCAGACTGACTGTCTCTTCAATGTCAGTTCAACTGAGATTAGTTCTTAGTGGGTTCTTTGTATATTTCAAAATGAGTTGTAATGTCTGAAACAGAAACCCTCTGCTATAGGGTTCTACATAGAGAAGTTTTGTTTTCACTCAGAAGAACAAGAACAGTGTTCTTTGAGAGTTTTTTGTAAATGTCAGTGGTTCTTAGATTCTTCAATGGGTCCTATTTGGCACCTTCTAGGAAAGACTTTGTTATAGTGTTATACATAGAACTAGAAAATGGGTTCTTTGATGGTTTTTGAATATTTAACAGTTCTTAGCTTGCTGGAGAGAAGCCCTCTGTTACAGAGTTATACAAAGAACCATTAAGTGCTCAGTCAGAGGAACAAACCCAAAAATCCTTTAGGGATCTAGATTTAGCCTTTCTTTCTGTATTGCAGGGTTCTCTATAGGACATATAGGGTACTCTTTATATAAGTGCACTAGATAGGGTGCTAAATCATGGTGACTCTAGTGCAGTAGACATGTGAATATTTCTAAACCTAAAGGGTTCTTTAGGTTGTCTTTCTGGAAGAACCTTCAAACAATCTTCAAGGTTCATGAAGTGAATGTTTATGAAATCTCCAGCCATCAGAGTTCAACACTGTGTCTGATCTCAGAAAATAAATTAACTGTGTGTTTGTTAGGAGATTAATTTTTAAACAAATCAAAATAAAAAGCTCAGATAGAAAGATTAAATGTTAGAGAGATAAAGTGAGAAAAATAAACTGTAAAGTTTTATTGAATATAGAATCATCACTGGGTTTTTCCACTGGAATTTTTGCTGGAATTTTTCACTGAAATTTTTCACTGGAATTTTTAAATTATTATTTTAAAAATGTTTTTTTGTTGCTGTAGTTTTTATTTCAGTAAAATGGCTTGATGGTGTTCGAGAGTCGTTTTCACCTCACACTGTTTGTTGTCTTTCTCCATCTCAGGTCTCTGGTTTCCTGCACGGACACTAACTTTCAGTTTGAGTCACTGAGGGATTCTCACCTCACCGTCCTCCCACACCACCACACACTAACACACACCACGCTTAAGACCCTTTCTGAAAAACACACACACCACTCAAGACCCTTTTTGAAAAACACACACCACGCTCAATACCCTTTCTGAAAAACACACACACCACGCTCAAGACCCTTTCTGAAAAACACACACACCACGCTCAAGACCCTTTCTGAAAAACACACACCACACTGAAGAACCTCTCTCAAAAACACACACTATACTCAAGACCCTCTCTCAAAAACACACACCACACTGAAGGTTTTTTTAAATTATAAAAAGATAAGGTTCTTTATGGCAACCCTACAGGGTTCTTAAGTTTTTCTGTCAGAAAGGATTCCAGGTAGAACACGTTTTTGGAAGATTTGGATTAATTGTCCAATGTACCCTTGAAGAATATGTTTTTCTCCAAAAAATTAAGGAAGAAAAGGTTTGGATTTATCCCTCCGGGGAACCATTAAAGGTTCTATGTACAACCATTAAGTTATGTGAACTTATTTCTTCTCTTTAACTCCAATTGTCATGACAAATCTTGGATATTGAACTCAAGTTTATAAGTTTTCAAAAATCTGAGTTAAAGTAATCCGTTGTCTTGGCTTTGAGTCATTGTCTTGACTTGACGTTGAGTCAAGATAACAACAAAGGTTATCTTCGAGTTGAGTTTACTCATGTTTTTAAGGCAGCAAGTGAACTTTCGTTTGTAGGTTTAATCAATATGTTGATCTTACAGTGTATTAGAAAGGGTTTCATGGAGAAGTCTTCTTTGGAAGAATGCTTAATTATGAAATGAAAGTGTATTTATGCATTTATGTATAAAAGGATATTTTCTCCATGTAAACCCCTATTATTGGAATGCCAAGAACCCTTATTTATCTGACAAAGCCTTAAAGAACGTTTGAAGAACCTTTTAACTAAAAGTGTAGGAAGGAATGGTTCTATATAGTGCCATGATATCACTCTGTTTCTCTTCTAAGCAGTAATCTCTAACACTGTCATTAAAGATTAGGGTTCTACATAGTTTATTAATTAAATATTAATGATCAATTCATGAATAATTATGAAAACTCCTCTGTCCTGAAGATGTCAGAAAACGTAAAGTTACAGCTTTACCTCTGACTGTTACAAAGCGCTGACACTGGAGACTCCTTCCATACATGTTACATCAACATCTCCTTACAGAAAAGTTGAAAGAAATTTTTGCAGCAATGCTCTAAACCAGTTTGACTGCAGTTTCACTGTAATTATTAATAACTGTGATATTTACATTAAATTCAATTCAATACAATTTTATTTGCTTAACAATGGAGATTGTCACAAAGCAGCTTTACAGAAATAATTACATTCTGGATATAAATTTTAATTACATACATTTATCCCTAATGAGCAATCCCTGATGATATTTACATTTATATACAAATGTATTTTATTATTTACTTTAGTTACTAAAGTAAGTAAAGTTCAGTAAAGTTAAGTTAAATAACGTTTGGTACTAAATTGGACGATAAATCTTTGGTAACCCCCCCACCTCATGGGAACAGTGCAATAATGCAGTTTGGTCACTTTAATACTGTTGTGTGTTTGTGTTTTTGTGCATTCTTGGTGTGTCTCTCTTTTATATTTTTATACTTATATATTTTTTACTTTTTATATATCTTTATATCTGCTGCATTCATTGGGGGACGAATAAAGGATTATCTTATCTTATCTTATCTTATCTTATCTTATCTTATCTTATCTTAGTTATAAACACTCCATTATTTATTAGCTGAATTAATAATGTAAAATAAATGTAAAATTGTTTCTTTTTACTGATAAGTGATATAAAACCACAGCTCGCTGTATGAAGCAGAATCACTCCATGTCCTCACTGGTGTAACAGTCATTTACAAGAAAAAAAAAGGAAAACCCCACAGCCCCTCTCCGCCCCCTCATGCCCACCCTGAGTCTGTTAGATCAGTGAGTCAGAGCTTTCATGATTATGCTGCTTTAGTAAAATTACCAACAATGCTTTAATCTCATTCCTAACCAACTAATACTAATACTGATGTATTTCTTCAGTATTAATGAAGTACATTAATGAAGCAAAGTGAAAACAAATATAAAAGAAGAAAAGTTTTAACCTCATACCTACACCACACTAACACTTCTGAATTCTGGATTGTGATTGGTCAGAAGGTGTTGAGTAATTTTCCATAACAGCAGCTCTGACAGTAGTGCAGCTGTTTCTATAGTAACAGCTCATTCACAGGGACGTGTACAGTGACATGAATAAAAAAAATGAATTAAAAAAAACAACAAAAAACCTTTGTAATCTCAGATACAGTGAAATTTTCTGTAAGGTCTTTTATGGAAGGAGTCTCCATTGTCAGTGCTTTGTAACAGTCAGAGGTAAAGCTCTAACTTTTAGTTTTCCGACGTCTTCAGGACAGAGGCGTTTACGCTTCTTTGAAGTTTGTCTGTAACATGACAAGTTTTTTTCTCAGTAACTTGACAAGTGTTTTTTTTTGTCTTACTAATTTCAAGAGAGAATAAAGAGAGGCTGGTGAGGGAACAACTGTTTATAGCTGCTATAACGTAAGCAAGACTATAACCAAAATAAGCACACAGTTGTATAGAACGTCTCTGTGTGCTGTAGCATTACAGTTTCTCTTCACTGGAACTACGAGACTCAAACCTGTTCCAGCATGACAATGCCCCTGTGCACAAAGCGAGCTCCATGAAGACATGGTGTGTGAAGGTTGGAGTGGAAGAACTCGAGTGTCCTGCACAGAGCCCTGACCTCAACCCCACTGAACACCTTTGGGATGAACTGGAACACCGACTGAACCCCAGACCTCCTCGACATCCCAACATCAGCACCTGACCTCACTAATGCTCTTGTAGCTGAATGAACACAAATCCCCACAGCCACGCTCCAACATCTAGTGGAAAGCCTTCCCAGAAGAGTGGAGCTCATTATAACAGCAAACACACGGGGAATAAATCTGGAATGAGATGTTCAACAAGCAGATGTGGGTGTGATGGTCAGGGGTGAACATACTTTTGTATATAGTGTATATACTAGTATTTAGGTTTTGTCTTGTGCAAAGTTATCTGCAATAATGCACTATTTTACGGAATTCTTGTTAAATCTGGAATTTAAATGCATTCATTTACAAACCTGGGCAGATTTAAAATCATTATTAACACCCTGATAGAACTTGTAATGATTTTAATGGTTTTAATGCAAAGGGGGAATAAATGTTCAGCAAACACATATAGGTGTGATGGTCAGGGGTGCACATACTTTTGGCCATATAGTGTATTAATTCTAAAAGTGAGAGGAAAACAAGGTTAATGTTTTAATTTTTTAACACTTTCAGACTGTTTCTGTACTCTACACAGATGTAGTATTTCAATTTATTTAACAGCTCAGAACAGAACTGCTCTGTTAAAAAATAAAAACAACTCAACAATAAAAGATGAAGATAAGATAAGATAAAACACCCCCAGATGTTGATTATGACTTGGTGAGGCTACAGCATATCACACCATCTTCATCCAAGCGCCCACGGAAGGGGAGTCCCCAGTGATGTCATCAACATGAGACGTGAGCCCCTGGTGACCTGAGAGTGGGATGTGTGAACAGTTTAACACAGAGAGAGAGAGAGAGAGGGAGAGAGAGAGAGAGAGAGAGAGAGAGGGAGAGAGAGAGAGAGAGAGAGAGCAACTCTAGTAACAAATCAGTGCTTTCACTTTCGTTCCTCTACTGAGGAAACACTCACATTTCACCACACACACACACACACACACAGTATTTTTATAGTGTTTACTTTTATTTTCTCCTCATTTTTCTGTTTTTATCTTCTCCACACTTCTTAAGTGTTTCTGTATTAAAAGGGCCTAAATATTATACTTCAAGTATGTAAAGAATTTAAAAAGTACGTAACTCATTTCTTGTACTTTCTGAAAATACACCTAAAATATACTTTTCTGCTTTTTTCAGTGAATATTGTTTAAATGCTACTTCATTAATCTATGAGGAAGTATACCTGTGCATAAATGTGAAATCTACATAAACTAAAGTATATTTGACTGCCGTGACAACCTGAGTGTATTATTTAAAAAGACAATGTTTTAAAAAAACATTTAAATTATGATATCGTACATCATACACTTCAATAATGTTACTTAAGCAGGGCTCATCATTTAGCAAACCACACTCATATTATACTTACTATAACTTAAACACTGCTCATATTCACACTTAAATTTCTACACTTACATCTCTATTTTATTTAATTTACACTTTATTTACACTGCTAAGTTGTTCTTTTTTCTTTTGCACATGCACAGTTTTGAAGAATATATATATGTATATGACTCAGATCCGGTGAGTTTATTTAAATAGATGTGTTTTGTTGTATGTGATGATATTATTGTGATATAAATATGTAAATATCACTGTACATTGGTGCATTTTTTTACAATGTAACTTAATATCAGTAATATATAAGATCAGAATTTCAGCTTTCATTTCTTGATATTTACATCTAGGTCTGTTAAATAACTTAGAACATGGCGCATTTTATTTGAGCCCACAAGTGATCAAAAATATTGGAACATGTGACTGACAGGTGTTTCTTGTTGCCCACATGTGTCCTGTTGGATTGATTGTTTAAACAATTACTAGCTCTAAAAATCTGCTCTTGGTCTGAGCCCTGGGTTTCACCTGTGAAGACTGCATCTGTTGTTAAAAAAGCATAAACCAACATGAAGACCAGGGAGCTGTCTATGGGAGAAAAGCAAGCCATTCTGAAGCTGAGAAAAGAGCATTGGGCAGAGCCAATACAACAATCTGGAATGTCCTGAAAAAGAAAGAAACCACTGGTGTACTAACAGTCAGACATGGAACAGGTAGGCCAAGGAAAACAACAGCAGCTGATGACAGAAACATTGTGAGAGCTGTGAAGAAAACCCCAAAAACAACAGTTAGTGACATCACCAACAACTTCCACAGGGCAGGAGTGAAGGTATCACAATCCACTGCTCAAAGAAGACTCCAAGAGCAGAAATATGGAGGCCAAACCACAAGATCAAAACCTCTCATCAGCGGTAAGAATCAGAAGGCCAGACTGGAATTCGCAAATAAATACAGAGATGATCTACAAACGTTCTGGAACCGAGATTAACCTCTACCAAAGTGATGGAAAGACCAAAGTGTGGAGAAAGAAAGGATCTGCTCATGTTCCAAAACATATGAGCTCATGAGTCGAGCATGGTGGAGGTAGTGTCATGGCTTGGGCTTGCATGGCTGCTTCTGGAACAGACTCACTAATCTTTACTGATGATGGAGCTCATGATGGTAGCAGCAGAATGAATTCAGAAGTCTACAGAAACATTCTGTCTGCCAATTTACAGAGAAATGCATCCAATCTTCATCATGCAGCAAGACAACGACCGAAAACACACTGCAACACAACAAAGGACTTCATCAGGGGGGGAAAAGTGGAAGGTTTTAGACTGGCAAAGTCAATCACCAAAGGTGCCATGTTCTAAGTTGTTTAAAACAATTGGATGTAAATATCAGGAAATTAAAGCTGAAATTCTATCTGCTCGTATTCATCTTTAGATCTCAAACCCAAATGTCTTTAGTGTATAGCGAAACCAATAGAATTGGCTTTGCTGTTGCAATCCAAAATGGAGGACTTATAGTAGCAAAATTAACTAGGAATAAGACCACCACAGAAACATGCACACCTTCAGTATATAGCAGTGATGACTTCATGAATTTTTTCAGTGGACAAATTGAAAATATCAGGCAAAAAATTCCAACTATAAGTTTAAAACCAGACAGTTTTATAACTAACGATCAGCGATTAGACTGTTTTACTCCCGTTTGAGAGACTGAACTAATTTCTCTAATTTCCTCATCAAAATCATCGACTTGTGTACTAGATCCTTTACCTACATGTTTCTTCATACAGATAATACCAGAAGCAATCGAACCTCCTCTAAAAATAATCAATTCTTCCCTTAGCACTGGCTATGTACCTAAATCCTTTAAACTAGCAGTTTAACAAAACAAGCCCTTGATTAAAAAACCTGACCTTGACCCCTGTCAGCTGTCTAACTATAGACCAATATCAAACCTCCCCTTTATCTCCAAGGTCCTAGAAAATGTTGTAGCACAGCAGCTATGCTCATACTTACATAGGAATAACATTCATGAAATGTATCAGTCAGGATTTAGGCCTCATCATGGCACAGAGACAGCACTGGTAAAAGTTGTAAATGACTTACTACTGGCCTCTGATCAGGGTTGTGTCTCCTTGCTGGTGCTGCTTGACCTTAGTGCAGCTTTTGATACCATTGATCATGCTATTCTCCTCGATAGACTAGAAAATGTAGTAGGCATTAAGGGAACAGCCCTTTCCTGGCTCAGGTCTTATTTGACTGATCGTTATCAGTTTGTAGATGTAAAGTGTGACTTCTCTACGCATACTAAGGTAAAGTTTGGTGTTCCGCAAGGCTCTGTTTTAGGCCCACTGCTCTTTTCTCTATATATGCTACTTCTGGGCAAAATTATCCGTAAACATGGTATTAGCTTCCACTGTTACGCTGATGGCACACAGTTGTATGTTTCAGCAAAGCCAGATGACAGACACCAGCTTAATAAAGTTGAGGAATGTGTAAAGGATATTAGACTCCAGATGCTTATTAACTTCCTTCTACTTAATTCTGACAACTCCTGAGATGCCAGTGATCCTGACCCCTTCTGCTCTCCCGACCTGCCTGATCCATCCTGATGCCCTACTTCTGCTTGGAGTTCTCATCACTTGGAAATCACTCACTGCTGGTGAGGATGACCTCCGACATGTACAGTCTGAAGATACATGAGATTACTGAGGATGGTACCACTAAGAAACCATGAAGATGGCTTTGGACCACAATTCTTATGAACAGTTCTGCACTCAAGTCTCCATCAGTGAACAGTGGATAAATTCAACAAACAGCCTTCATGTAAAAACTGTAATGAATTTACTGGTTGCACAACTGCACTATTTGTCCATGTAGTACACAGTTATAGAAGGGAATGATTTATAATCGCACTATCCGTTGCACCCAGATGAGGATGGTTCCCTTTAGAGTCTGGTTCCTCTCAAGGTTCTTCCTCATATCGTCTCAGGGAGTTTTTCCTCACCACTATCACCTCTGACTCATTAGGTATAAATTCATACATTTAAAATTTATATCCTCAATGTATTTATTTATGTGAAGTTGCTTTGTGATAATGTCCATTTTTAAAAGCACTATACAGATAAAATTGAACTGAACTGAATTGAATAAACCGTTAACACTAAAAGTGTGTACTTTTCATATTAATGAAAAAGTACACTTTCAGAAGTACACAAATACATTTTTTTATTTTTTTTTTACAGGGGTTTACCTTCGGCCTGGTAATCACTGAAGCTGCAGCTGTGGTTATTTGACATTTCTGCATAAGTGTATGTGTGCGTGGTGTGTGCGTGGTGTGTGCAAGTGTGCACGTGTGCGTGTGTGTGTGTTTCTTACCACAACAGGCGATGTGTGTGCACAAGGTGGTATGCCGCTCTGACTCACCTTCTCCAGTGGTGTGTATGTGTGTAGGGGCCCAGTGTGTTGTACGCCTGCTTGTGAACACACACACACACACACATATATATATATAGATAGATATATATATACATAAAACCACAGGTTTTGGGAAAAAATGATGTGATGGTGTTAAGTGCAACTTATCAAACATGTTACTTTTGTTCTTTGAACACACCACATGTAACTGAATACAAATACATTATTGGGTTTAAACAGATTACGAGTCGTAGACAAATACGATTATAGAGATGAAAAATAGGTGAACTATTCATTTTTGTTTTGTCTTTTTTTTTTAGAAAGCTTGCCAGCTTTAGGTTTTTACTTTAATGTTTAGCTTTAAAGAACAGCTGTTGGTGAAGTTTGTGGGGAGTGTTGCCAGGAATCAGCAAAATTCCCACCTCAGCTACAACTTTAAAACCACACAAAACCACTTGAAAAGACTTCAGAAACAGGAAAAAGCAGCTGTGTTCTTTTTCTCTTGTGCAACGTTTTCTGGGGAAACAAGTTAACAGTGGGGCACATTTCTGATTTGCTGTATCTGTCTGCAATAAGCAGGTATGACACAAATTATACAAACCAGGCAACCCTGCTCGTGGATCTTAACCAAAGACCAAGCTGCAGTGAGCACAGAGCTGCACGTCTGACGGGATTTCAACAAAAAATAATCATTTCATTAATTTTAAAAGCATTGTAAAACTTGTACTTTCGTTGTGTGTGTTTTTCATTGTTCTTAAATGGATGTTATTAAAAGAAAATGTTCTCTGAAAGTCATATGGCCAGTACAGTGACATGGTGCTTAAAGGCCCCCAGTTTGACTGGCAGCAGCACCGTAAGCGTGTCCACTGAACTTCTCTGATCTTTCTGCCATATAAACCCAAAAACAGAAGGAAAACTCATTAAATATTATTAGATGGCTGTTGCTGTCAACTGTAGCTGAAATATCAGTTGTATTGATTTGTTAAAGACATTATTTTGAAACACAGTTAGCTTATTTACTCCATCACGTTAGATAGATGATAGAAAGCTTTTCCAGAAGGTTCCACAGGACGTCTGGATCAGGAGGTGAATGAAGTTACAGTATGTTTGTTTATAATTTGTGAATGAAAAGGACTTCTTTTTCTAGCAGCTCTGTGTTTTTCTGTGTTTCCAGGCCATAGTGATAGGGTGGAAAAAAAACACTTTCAGTATAGACCACGCCCACTTCCTGTTTAAAATCAAGTATGAAAACAAACAGGAATATTTTGAGCTCTGAACAGATACAGATAAACCAAATAATAAACAATAATAAACAAACAAACAAATTCTTCTTCTTATTCCTTCTTCTTCTTCTTAATAATAATAATAATAATAATAATAATAATAATAATGTAGGGTGTTGGAGCTCTCATTAAAGACAGATGTACAGAAAGAGGACAGGCATTTTACAAATATAAACATCACCCTACACACACACACACACACACACACACACACACACACACACACGCTGCTGATTTATGATTGTAGTAATTTATAATTAATATTTTGTGTCTGTGACGTGATGGTGTGTGATGTGTGTGACCTGAGGAGCATAGTTATGACTATACACACACACACACACACACACACACAAGTCGTCTCTGTGTGATCAGTGTGTGTGTGTGTTTCTCTCTGAACGTCTCATTATTGCTGAAGCGCCACAGTGAAAATGTGCAGCTCAGCACTTGTAAATGAGAGGAATTAGTTAGCACTGCGTGTGTGTGTGTGTGTGTGTGTGTGTGTGTGCATTATTTATTTCACCTTCAGCAGTAACCTGGAGCCGAACACACACCGAGCTCACTGAACAGTGACGGCCAGAGATCTCACACACACACACACACACACACACACACACACACACACATGCGTGTCCTGCTATGCTTTCCAGACTCTGACGGTCACAGGAAGGGTAGCCATGGTGACACACTCCCTTCTCGGACATGCTTACCCTTCCTGTAGTGTGCACTACTTAGTAATGTTCTGCCCCATTGAGCCCCTGTGTGTGTGTGTGTGTGTGTGTGCTTTAGCATGTTTACTAAAACGCTAGTTTGTGTTAGGATGTTTACTATAATTAGGGACGTATACAGTGTTGGCACCTTAAGTCCAAACGTTACATCAGTATATACGTGAGGAAGGTTCCTGGTGAAACGGATTAAACAGAGTTCCACATTTAGATGATTAAAATCACCTGCATGCAGTTCACACCTCTGAGATTGCCAGATTTTTCCTGAGTAGAAGTGAAACCTGAAAGCCTTGGGGGAAAAATCAGGGATAAAAAAAAATGCAGATTGATGCAGATAGTATTTTTTTTCTTTGCTGAAAAATATAATGCAATGAAAATAAAAGCAAGAGAGAATTTAAAAATGAAAAATAAAAAGATGGCGAGTGTTGAAATAAATCTAACAGGAGTCTGATACATCACCAGTATAATACTGCATGAATAGTGCTAGTTAATTATTACATTAATTTAACAAAATGGCTTCCACACTCTTTACACAGCAGCGCATAGAATAGCACTTGATCCAGCACAGACTGTTCTTTTACATTTTATTTATTTTTATAGAAACTTAATGAAGCCACAAGATACTGAAGAGAGCTCATGAAATTGTAATGTAATGTGTGTGCTGGCTATAGGAGATTTATTACGCTTTTAATGTTTGAGTTGTGTCGATGCGCTCTCCTGTGACCAAGCGCTCATCTGCTCCACTTACAGAAAGACTTTACATTCATTAAGCTGACACTGCGCTGCGTCTCCTCCGATGTCCTCCGTGTGGAAAAAGAAGTTTTTGTGCGTTTTAACAGTGAATCCTGCTGTGTGTAATTTCAGTGTTACATCCTCACTGAGAGATTAACTCATACAACCCTTAGTGTGTTAGCATCTTCACTATATTGCTAGTTATAGCTACTATATCCCCGCCCCTTTCCCAGCATGCTCTGGGCTTCTGATGGAGAACAACACCTACGTCATCTTTCAGGTCACGTTTATGTACACCTGACATTTTTTACGAATACTTTTATTTCAGAAATGGGGATAAGCCCTTGCTTTCTCATTCCCTTGTTGTCTGTGTGTGTGTGTGTGTGTGTGTGTGTGTGTGTGTTTAAGCTAAATGCAGGTTGACTCTCGGGGCTAAACGAGGCCAGAAGGTCCTGGAAACCCGCCAAACACATGTCAAGAAGCTCGCCAGCGATTTCTGCTTCCTCCTTTTTCTCTCCTTTTTTTCCGAGACTCATCGACTCCCGGGATGCACTCGGAAGCAGAATCATGGCTGTGTCCCAAACGGTGGTGTGTGATAGACGTCTTCTTATTAAAATTCATTCTATGAAGTAACTATGAGCGAAAAAGCTTAACCGAATGTGTGGTTTGGGACACAAGCACTGTTTAGCTTTAAGAAAAAAGACAGAACCAGATTACTTAGCGTTATTGCAGCATACTTACTAGCTAACAGGCTGATTAGCGGAGAGTGTATGAGATTAGCGCTCTATTTAAATCACTAAATACACACTCTGTGCTCCTTTAACATTAACTTTACAGTTTATTTCATTACGTACTCATCCATGTCAACTATCTCGTGTCAACTGGTTAGAACAGGAGGCTGCGTGTTCTAGTGTTTGGGACAGAAACTTAAAGCGCAAGACGTTCTAGAAAGTTCCAGATGTAATACTTTGGGATGGAGCCTGTAAGTGTTTGCATTTCAGCCTGAATGTTTTCACACCGATGTGAAGGTGTGCTTTTCCTATTTTTAAAGTTTGTCTATTTTTTAACCCTCCCTCCACCTCCACTCTACCCCCCCCCCCCCCCCCCCCCCCCCCACTCCTGTGTTTATGGTTCGGTCCTGTCCTCCTGTAAAGAGGAGCAGCAGGGGCGAACCATCACATTTGGTGCTCAGCGTGGGGGCGGTTGGTGTATCTGTCACTCTTTCCAACTATCCCATGGAGCTTTTCTTCGTCTTCTTCTCTTTTTTTTTTCGCTACATTTTTTTTTTGACTAACCTCATTTGCATCTGCTAATTAGATCGTGTTAGCATAATTCATGTGCATGACACCCTTTTGAAGCTAATGAATAGATACATCTCCAGACAACTTGCGGAGGGGATCGTAATGAGCGCTGAGCAGAATTACTCATATAAACTGAGGAAGAAAAAAATAAACGCAAGAGAATCAGATGCAGCACATTTTGTACCTGAAAGGCAATGGAAGGGGAAAAACATGACCGTGAGTCACAAACGATTAGCAGAAATTGAAATTAGCTGACCTTTTCAAGATCTCAGTGGCCTAAAAGAAAAAATAACACACACACACACACACACACACACACTGCTGGGGAAAAGTAAATAAATAAAGATAATGATTTGCACCGTGCCTGTTTACAACAACAGTTTAACTGCTGAGACCTGATTATTAATTATTTAAATGTATTTATATTTATTTAAAAAGATTAATTTTATATTAACTTTAGTAGCCTCTACTTTACACTTTATTCCTCTACACATTTAATCAAATATTACATTAGTAAATAAACACATCCACATAACACTAACATAAAACTACCATCATCAAGTATCGTGTAAATGCAAATCTGCTTGCAGTGCAGTATAGGTGTGGATTATCTCCAATAATAATAATAATAATAATAATAATAATAATAAACAACTTTATTTATATATCACTTTTCATACATTAAAATGAAGCTTTACAAAAAAAAAAGAGCACATGGGAACAAGTGAAAAAATTAGAGAAAATAAAATGTAATAAAATTCTACAAAAAATAATAATAACTATAATGTAATCATAAAATAAATAAGCAATTAAAAATATAACAGTAATAACAAGTTGTCCATTAATAGCACTGAATATTTTGAACCTTTAATATTTAACCTTTAACCTTTAATAACCTGAATATTTTGGTCCTGGAACCAATGATACTCGAGCCTTGTGAGTAGGAACCTTTTGGTACTGCAGTCTCTGGTAGAGGAACCTTTAATACTGGAACCAGTGATTTTGGAACCATTAATAATGGAACCTTTGGCTTTGGATCTGTTGTTAACGGCATCTTTGGTGCTGAAAACATGGGCACTGGAACGATTAGTGGAATCTAGTGTACTAGAACCACTGGTGTTGAAACTATTGGTACATTTTGGAATCCATATTGGATCCTTCGGTACTGAAACCTTTAGTGCTGTAAACATTAGTATTGGATCCTTTGGTACTGAAACCTTTAGTGTTGTAAACATTGGAATTGGATCCTTCGGTCCAGCAGTCTTTGGTCCTGGAACCATTGGTCCTCAAACCTTGTGTGGGAACCTTTTGTGCTGCAACCTTGGATCTTGGAACCATTAGTATGGTACTGGAATCTCTGGTGCTGGAACCTGGAGTACTGAGACTGTGTGTACAGGAAGCTTTAGTACTGCAACCACTGGTATCGGAACCTTCGGTACTGAAACCTTGAAGACTGCAACCTTTGAGCTTGGAACCACAGGTAGTTGAACCTTTGTTCCTGGAAACGTAAGTATTGGAGCCTCACATACTGGACCATTTGTAGTGGAACCATTGGTACTGGATCCTTTGGTACTGGACTGGACTTTTGTTGGAGACTCTACAGAAATAAATAGAAATTGAATATGATACAAATATATCATCACACTCAAACACGATAATAAAACATTAATTGATTTTATTTTTAACAAATATTTACATTATAATAGATGATGAGATAAATGAATTATTAATTACTGTACTAATCTGCAATAACACACTCACGTTTTTGATGGGTTAGATGAGTGACCATTTTGAGTTGGTGTGTAAAGTTCAACACTCTAAGTGTGTGTGTGTGTGTGTGTGTGTCAGTCCCATGTGGCTGTGGGGGGGTGTTGATTCATATAACAGAGGCTGGAGGCCACAGGATGTGACATCAGCGCATTTTGGGTGTCCTTCTGCTCCTTACAGCCATCTGATCTTTCACATTTTGCCATAACAGAGAGTGAGAGAGACAGAAAGAACGTGTGATAGAATGAGAGAGAGAGAGACAGACAGACAGACAGATAGACAGAGAGACAGACAGAGCCAGATAGAGTGATACAGAAAGAGAGACAGGAAGAGAGAGAGAGACATTGGCAGAAAGAAAGACAGACAGAGAGAAACGGAGAGAGATACAGAAAGAGAGACAGAGAGAGAGAGAGAGAGAGAGAGAGACACAGAAAGAGACAGGAAGAGAGGGAAAAAGACACAGAAAGAACCACAGACAGAGATATAGAAAGAGCATGAGAGACACAGAAAGACAGAGAGAGAGAGAGAAAAACAGAGAGAGGGACAGAGAGGGAGAGACAGACAGAAAGAGAGACAGACAGAGAAAGATGGGCCATAATGGATGGCAGGGTAGGAGTGACAGCACTCTCTCTCTCTCTCTCTCTCTCTCATTCCCCCTCTTTCTCTCTCTCTCTCTCTCTCTCACTCACACACACGCACACACATTCATTAACACCTTCTGAGTTGTCTGTTCTTTACACACACACACACATACACACACGCACACACACACACAGAGAGGCCCCCTGTCACCTCTCTGAGAGCCTTCATGCTCCATGCATCGGCCTCCATCACACACCACAGACCATTCAGTTGCGTGCACGCACACACACACACACACACACACACACACACACATACACACAGTAGCTGATGCAAACCAACAGGCAACTTTCATCACAAAAGCTTCTAAAGCTTTTGTCTAAAGCTTTGATTGGTTAATGATAATGTGAGGAGTGGGCCAAGTCATCTACACTGTAAATCACAAAAGTGTGTCTGAGGAGGTTTGATTTTAATGGGTTTTTTTTGTTTTTTGTTTTTTAATGTGGTGTGTGACAGAGAAAGTTGGTCTTTGAGTGTGGAGAATGTAACTGTGTGATGGAGAATGTGAGTGTGTGATGGAGACTGTTGGTGTGAGATGGTGAATGTTGTTGTTTGGTGGAGACTGTTGGTGTTTGGTGGAGAATGTTGGTGTTTGGTGGAGAATGTTGGTGTTTGATGGTGAATGTTGGTATGTGGCTGGGAGTGCCAGTGTCTGACGGTGAATGTTGGTGTTTGATGGTGAATGTTGGTGTTTGGTGGAGAATGTTGGTGTTTGATGGTGAGTGTTGGCGTTTGATGGAGACTGTTGGTGTGTGATGGAGAATGTGGGTGTCTGATGGTGAATGTCAGTTTTGATGGAGACTGTTGGTGTGTGATGGTGACTGTTGGTGTGTGATGGAGACTGTCGGTGTGTGATGGAGACTGTCGGTGTGTGATGGAGACTGTTGGTGTGTGATGGAGAATGTTGGTGTTTGGTGGAGACTGTTGGTGTGTGATGGAGAATGTTGGTGTGTGATGGAGAATGTGGGTGTGTGATGGAGAATGTGGGTGTGTGATGGAGACTGTTGGTGTGTGATGGTGACTGTTGGTGTGTGATGGAGACTGTTGGTGTGTGATGGAGAATGTTGGTGTTTGGTGGAGACTGTTGGTGTGTGATGGAGACTGTTGGTGTGTGATGGTGACTGTTGGTGTGTGATGGTGACTGTTGGTGTGTGATGGAGACTGTTGGTGTGTGATGGAGACTGTTGGTGTGTGATGGAGACTGTTGGTGTGTGATGGAGAATGTTGGTGTTTGGTGGAGACTGTTGGTGTGTGATGGAGAATGTTGGTGTTTGGTGGAGAATGTTGGCGTTTGATGGAGACTGTTGGTGTGTGATGGTGACTGTTGGTGTGTGATGGTGACTGTTGGTGTGTGATGGTGACTGTTGGTGTGTGATGGAGAATGTGGGTGTGTGATGGAGACTGTTGGTGTGTGATGGAGAATGTGGGTGTGTGATGGTGACTGTTGGTGTGTGATGGTGACTGTTGGTGTGTGATGGTGACTGTTGGTGTGTGATGGTGACTGTTGGTGTGTGATGGAGAATGTGGGTGTGTGATGGAGAATGTGGGTGTGTGGCTGGGAGTGCCAGTGTCTGATGATGAATGTCGGTGTTTGAGGAATGTTGCCATTTGATGGTGAATTTTGATTTTTGAAGGAAATTTTTAGTGTTTTAAAAAGAATGATGTAGTATTTTTGTCATTAATATTTCTTTTTTTCACAAAATAATAAATTATGAAACAGGAAGTAGCTGGCTTGTATAAAAAAAAAAAAGAGCATACGCAGTGTTTTAGCAGCTCTGACTCCACAAACCGAATCTAGGTTAGCATGACCTGTGTAGAACAACATTCAATTAATTAGCATGAGTGTTCTTTCTCAGAGCTGTCAGCATGCTTGTCACACTGTGACTGGTGTGAACATGAAAACTGCACTGCACTGACTTTCCTAAAGCACATTTTACTCAGATTCTGAATTAAACATTCATCACACACTATACCTTCAGCTTCAAGCAATATTTTGTCACTGAGTTCCATTTAATAGGCCACGATTCTGAACACCTGGACGGAACTGTAGAGCTACAGTTTGACCTGCTCAGTAAAATCTTTTATTTACAGTTTTATTTTTTAAAGGGCAAAATGTGTCTCTGGGGTCTGGAGGCTGGTGTGAATATTAGCTTGCTAACAGACAGATAGACAAACAGACAGACAGACAGACAGACAGACAGATAGATAGATAGATAGATAGATAGATAGATAGATAGGTAGTGTGTTTTCATGACTTGCTATGAATCTTTTCACATTTGACCTCTTGTTCAAGTGTTTAATAGACCATGAGATAAAATTCCTCCTGCTCAGGACAGAGAGAGAGAGACAGAGACAGAGAGAGAGACAGAGAGAGAGAGAGAGAGAGAGACAGAGAGACAGAGAGAGACAGAGAGAGAGAGAGAGACAGACAGAGAGAAGTGAAAGAGAGAGTGAGACAGTGTTGTGTTTTCTCACCTCATAGCTCTGTTCAGTTTAATGGCAGTTAGAGCTGTGCGGTCTTTATTGCTCTAGATTAAATAAATTCATTTAACACTAAAAGAGTCTTGTTTTTCTAAAACTCAGTTTAATTCTAAATATCACTCAAGAAATTCTAAAACTAATTCTAACTGTAAATATTAAAAATTCAAATCTCATTTTATTCTAAATGATTTACAGTTATTATTTAAAATGGTAAAGATTGTTTACACTCTAAAACTATATAATTTAAGGCCATTTAATTTTAAATTTAGTGTGTTCTCAGTGCTGCAGCTCATCCTGGAACATAAAGCTTTGCGTAAATTTCTACACTTCAATCTCCTTTCTATAACACACTAAATTTTAAACACTACTATAAATTCTAAACACTATTGTAAATTATAAATTATAAAATTGGAATCTTACCCTAATCTCTAAATTAGAACACACATTGTAAACTGAGAATAACATTGAAATTAAGTCTAAACCTTATACTAGTTAGTAACTTGGAAGATGAATTTTGGTGTTTATTACATGTTAGAGAATGTTGTGATGGTGTGAGTTGATGTTTGATGAAGGACGATGCTGTTGGATGGTGTTTCATGGAGAATGGTGGTGTTCGATGAAGTATGATGGTGTTTGTTGGTGTTTGATGCTGTGCATTGGAAAATGTTGGGGTTTGATCGTACTTGATGAAGAATGATTGTGTTTGAGAATGTTGGTGTTTAATGGTGTCTTATGAAATATGTTGGTGTTTGATGGTATGAGATGGAGCATAGTGGTATTTGATTAAGGCCCTTGGTGTTTGTGTTGGTGATGTATGTTGGTGTTTGATGGTTCGAGTTTGTGTTTGATGAAAAAAGATGGTGTTAATGGTATGGGTTAGTATTTGATGATAAACAGTTGGTGTTTGATGGTGCGAGTTGGTGTTTGATGGAGTGAGTTGGTGTTTGATTGTGCGAGTTGATGTTTGATGGTGCGAGTTGGTGTTTGGTGGAGTGAGTTGATGTTTGATGGTGTGAGTTGGTGTTTGATGGTGTGAGTTGGTGTTTGATGGTGCGAGTTGGTGTTTGATGGTGCGAGTTGATGTTTTATGGTGTGAGTTGGTGTTTGATGGAGTGAGTTGGTGTTTGATGGTGTGAGTTGGTGTTTGATGGTATGAGTTGGTGTTTGATGGTGCGAGTTGGTGTTTGATGGTATTTGATGGTATGAGTTGGTGTTTGATGGTGTGAGTTGGTGTTTGATGGTGTGAGTTGATGTTTGATGGTATGAGTTGGTGTTTGATGGTGCAAGTTGGTGTTTGATGGTGTGAGTTGATGTTTGATGGTGCGAGTTGGTGTTTGATGGTATTTGATGGTGCGAGTTGGTTGTTTGATGGTGTGAGTTGGTGTTTGATGGTGTGAGTTGATGTTTGATGGTATGAGTTGGTGTTTGATGGTGCGAGTTGGTGTTTGATGGTATTTGATGGTGCGAGTTGGTTGTTTGATGGTGTGAGTTGGTGTTTGATGGTGTGAGTTGATGTTTGATGGTATGAGTTGGTGTTTGATGGTGCGAGTTGGTGTTTGATGGTATTTGATGGTGCGAGTTGGTTGTTTGATGGTGTGAGTTGGTGTTTGATGGTGTCAGTTGATGTTTGATGGTATGAGTTGGTGTTTGATGGTGTCAGTTGGTGTTTGATGGTGCGAGTTGGTGTTTGATGAAGAAAAATGGTGTTTTCTGGTGTTTCACAGTGTGAGAGTAAGTAGATAAGAACTAGAAAAGAACTGATGACATCACAGCAATAAACGCACGCATATGTTTATTTAAAACTGTACTGGCCTTTGAATGTGTCTGAGATGATGGTGTTAATCTGGTGCTAGGTGTGTGTGTGTGTGTGTGTGTGTATATGTGTGTGTGTGTAGTGTCGAAAAGAGGGACCAGAGTGAACACTGTTTATTAAGACCTGGTCTTCTGCCAAGCTGATGCTCTTCTTCACACTACGCTTGTGGATGTTGCACTTTCTTCCACACTTATTCCTCTTTTTACACACACACACACACACACACACATACACACACACAGCATTCTGGTTCTGTTGGTCTTTTGCTTTGAGTTGTACAAGTGTATGAATGTTTAGAGATGACGCTTCACAGAAGGTCAGCTCAGTGTTTATTAGAATTATGTTTAATGGTATGTGTGCGTGTGTGTGTGTGCGTGTGTGTGTGTGCGTGTGTGTGTGTGTGTGTGTGTGTGTGTGTGTGTGTTCTATGCAAACTCGCTTACGGCAGCTGAGAGTATTCCATCTGAAAAACCTCAGAGAGGAATAAATTAATAAAGTGGCTCTATTTCAGGAGTGCTAATGAGTTTTTACTCGTTAATGATCGGTGTGTTAGCTGGTTTCCCTCCACACACACACACACACACACACACACAGCCTTTTAATTTGGATAGTAAGCGGGATACACCCACAATGGACAGATGATGGGGTTTAAGTGGCCTGTATAATGAACTGGGCATGTGGTTTGGGACACGTCCACAGTGTCTGCTGTAATATTCAAGTTATTTAAGGCTTCTTAAGCTTCTTATTGCTGTTAGCACTGTTACACTACTGCTACATCAGCACACACACACACACACACACCCCGACTATGTGATCTGAAGTGTGAGTGCATCTCATCAGAGTGTAATATGAGGAGATAAAGACACAAATCACTGCATGGAGATATGTGTTGCAGTGTGTCACCTCCAATCTCCTCTCCTGAACCATGAGACTCACTAGTTTCACCTAACTTCCTTGTCAGCTGTCAATCATCCGCTTATGCCCCACCTCCTCTGGTCTTTTAGCTTGTATGCTGTTCACTTTGTCCCTAATTAAGTGTAACAGGACACATACTGTACTCGCTCTAACTGTGTGTGTGTGCGTGTGTTAATTAACTGCAGTAAAATGAGGTGGTTTGAGACACAGCCGGATAACGGGATCTGACAGAGGGAGGGTGTGATGATGAGATGTGTCAGAATTCATCTGAGAGGAAACAAGTGCACTAGATCTGTAAGTCTGTCATCTGTGTTTGTATGTGTGTCTGATGCTGCACTTCCAGATTCTGGAGTCTGGATTGTTTTGCTATAACAGCAGCTCTGACAGTAGTGCAGCTGCAAACTGCAGGTTTATATTAATGCACTCGTTCTAATAAATTATTGTTTTTATTCACAGGGACTTGTAGGGCAGAGGCTCAAGAACATTCAATTTAACTATAAAGGCAAAATACTATGAAGTGTCATTCTTTGATAAATTAAAAAAGTTGTAACTGTTGTCAAATTGCTGTGGTATTAGAGGAAATGAACACTTGGGGACATGTGTTTATTGGAAAATAATAAACATCAGAGTGGTAACTTTGCTTTCTCACACCACCCCTTCACAAATTATTTTACTGTAACACAGATACTGTGGTTTATTTAGATAAGAGTGTGAATGTGCATGTGGGAACTGTGCTGGGTCCGTGTGGAGAACTGAGCTGTGTGTGGGGCTCCAAGCTGGGTGTGTGTGTAGGGAATTCAGCTGGGTGTGTGTGTAGGGAATTCAGCTGGGTGTGTGTGTATGGGGACCCAAGCTGGCTGCATGTGGGGATCCGAGCTGAGTGCATGTGCAGAACCAACCTGTATGCTTGTGCGGACCTGAGCTGAGTGTGTAGAGAACCAAGCGGTGTGTGTGTGTGTGTGGTGAATTAAGCTTGATGCATGTGGGAACCATGCTGGGAGCATTTGGGGAACTGGGATAGGCAGGTGTGGGGCACCAAGCTGTGTGTGTGGGGGATCTGAGCTGGGTGTGTTTGGGGAACCGAGCAAGGTGTGTTGGGAATTGAGCTGGGTGCATTTGGGGAACTGAGTTAGGTGCATGTTGGAAATCGACCTGGGTGTGTATATAAAGAACCGACCTGAGAGTGTGTAGAGAACTGGGCTGTGTAGGTTTGGGGAAGCAAGCTGGGTGTGTGTGGAGAATTGAGCTGGGGGTGTGTAGAGACCAAGCTAGATTTGTGTGGGGAACTGAGCTAGATGTGTCTAGGGAATTGTGCTGGCTGCATGTTGGGAACCAAGCTGTGTGTGTGTGTGTGTGTGTGTGAGGAACCAAGCTGGATATGTGTAGAAAAGTGAGCTGTAGGGAACAGAAATGGATGTGTGTAGGGAATCAAGCTTTGTGCATGTGTGAACCGAGCTGGGTGTGATTTGGGAACAGAGCTGGGTGTGATTTGGGAACCGAGCTGGGTGTGATTTGGGAACAGAGCTGGGTGTGATTTGGGAACAGAGCTGGGTGTGTGGGTAGGATCTGAGCTGGGTATGTGTAGAGAAACGAGCTGTGTGTGTAGGGGAACCAAGTTGGGTACTGGTGGAGAACAGAGCTAGGTG
Organism: Pangasianodon hypophthalmus; assembly: GCF_027358585.1. Lineage (NCBI taxonomy): Eukaryota > Metazoa > Chordata > Actinopteri > Siluriformes > Pangasiidae > Pangasianodon > Pangasianodon hypophthalmus. The sequence continues at coordinate 1,679,739 of NC_069718.1, forward strand.
TGTATTGGGAATCGTGGCTGGCTGTGTTTGGAGAACCGAGTTAGGTGCATGTTGGGAATCGAGCTGAGCTGGGTGTGTGTGTCATGAACTGAGCTCAATGTGTGGTGGCAATCAAGCTGGGTACATGTAGAGAACCAAGCTGTGTGTTTGTGTATGTATAGGGAATTTAGATAGGTGCATGTGGGGAACCAAGCTGGGCGCGTACGGGGCTCCTACCTGGGTGCATGCGGGGAACCGAGCTGGGTGTGTGTAATGAACTGAGCTAGATGTGTGTAGAGAACAAGCTGAGTGTGTTTCAAGAACTGAGTTAATCTGAGGGACCAGGCAGTGTGTGGGGGAACCAAGTGGATGTGTGGAGAACTGAACTGGGTGCATTTGGAAATTGTGTGAGTCGGGAACTGGGCTGAGTGTGTATGTGTGGAGAACTGAACTGGGTGCATTTGGGGAACTGAGCTGGGTGTGTTTTGGGAACTGAGCTGGGTGTGACTAGGGAACTGAGCTGGATGTGTGTTTGACAACTGAGCTCGGTGTGTGTGTGTCAGGAACCGAACGGGTGTTTCTGGGTAATCGAGCTGTGCATGAGGCAAACCGTGCTGGATGTGTGTAAGGAACCAAGCTGGGTGTGTTTTTGGGGAACTTAGCTGGGGGCATGTGTGTAACTGAGCTCAGTGTGTGTAGAAATCTGAGCTAGGTGTGTAGGGAACCGAGCTGGGTATGTGTGTAGGAAATAGAGTTGTGTGTGTGTGTGTGTAGGGAATAGAGCTGTGTGTGTGTGTGTGTGTGTGTGTAGGGAATAGAGCTGGGTATGTGTGTGTGTGTGTGTGTGTGTGTGTGTGTGGGGAATAGAGCTGGGTATGTGTGTAGGGAATAGAGCTGTGTGTGTGTGTGTGTGTGTGTGTGTGTGTGTGTGTGGGGAATAGAGCTGTGTGTGTGTGTGTGTAGGGAATAGAGCTGTGTGTGTGTGTGTGTGTGTGTGTAGGGAATAGAGCTGGGTATGTGTGTGTGTGTGTGTGTGTGTGTGTGTGTGTGGGGAATAGAGCTGTGTATGTGTGTAGGGAATAGAGCTGGGTGTGTGTGTGTGTGTGTGTGTGTGTAGGGAATAGAGCTGGGTGTGTGTGGGGAACCAAGCTGGGTGTGTGTAGGGAACTGAGCAGGGTGTGTGTGGGGAACCGAGCAGGGTGTGTGTGTGTGTGTGTGTGTGTGTGTAGGGAATAGAGCTGGGTGTGTGTGTGGGGAACTGAGCTGGGTGTGTGTGGGGAACCGAGCGGGGCGTGTGTAGGGAACCGAGCTGGGTGTGTGTGTGGGGAACCGAGCGGGGCGTGTGTAGGGAACCGAGCGGGGTGTGTGTGGGGAACTGAGCTGGGTGTGTGTGTAGGGAACTGAGCTGGGTGTGTGTGTAGGGAACCGAGCTGGGTGTGTGTGTAGGGAACTGAGCTGGGTGTGTGTGGGGAACCGAGCAGGGTGTGTGTGGGGAACCGAGCAGGGTGTGTGTGTGGGGAACCGAGCAGGGTGTGTGTGTGGGGAACCGAGCTGGGTGTGTGTGGGGAACTGAGCTGTGTGTGTGTGGGGAACCGAGCGGGGTGTGTGTGGGGAACCGAGCAGGGTGTGTGTAGGGAACCGAGCTGGGTGTGTGTGGGGAACCGAGCTGGGCGTCTGTAGGGAACCGAGCTGGGTGTGTGTGGGGAACCGAGCTGGGTGTGTGTGGGGAACTGAGCTGGGTGTGTGTGGGGAACTGAGCTGGGTGTGTGTGTGTGGAACCGAGCAGGGTGTGTGTGTGGAACTGAGCTGGGTGTGTGTGGGGAACTGAGCTGGGTGTGTGTAGGGAACTGAGCAGGGTGTGTGTGTGGGGAACTGAGCTGGGCGTGTGTGGGGAACTGAGCTGGGTGTGTGCGTGGGGAACCGAGCTGGGTGTGTGTGGGGAACTGAGCTGGGTGTGTGTGTGGAACCGAGCTGGGTGTGTGTGTGGGGAACTGAGCTGGGTGTGTGTAGGGAACTGAGCTAGGTGTGTGTGGGGAACCGAGCAGGGTGTGTGTGTGGAACTGAGCAGGGTGTGTGTAGGGAACTGAGCTGGGTGTGTGTGGGGAACTGAGCTGGGTGTGTGTGTGGGGAACTGAGCTGGGTGTGTGTGTGGGGAACTGAGCTGGGTGTGTGTGGGGAACTGAGCTGGGTGTGTGTGTGGGGAACTGAGCTGGGTGTGTGTGTGGGGAACTGAGCTGGGTGTGTGTGGGGAACTGAGCTAGGTGTGTGTGGGGAACTGAGCGGGGCGTGTGTGGGGAACTGAGCTGGGTGTGTGTGTGGGGAACTGAGCTGGGTGTGTGTGTAGGGAACTGAGCTGGGTGTGTGTGTGGGGAACTGAGCTGGGTGTGTGTGTGGGGAACTGAGCTGGGTGTGTGTGGGGAACTGAGCTGGGTGTGTGTGGGGAAATGAGCTGGGTGTGTGTGTGGGGAACTGAGCTGGGTGTGTGTAGGGAACTGAGCTGGGTGTGTGTGGGGAACTGAGCTGGGTGTGTGTGGGGAACTGAGCTAGGTGTGTGTGGGGAACTGAGCGGGGCGTGTGTGGGGAACTGAGCTGGGTGTGTGTGTGGGGAACTGAGCTGGGTGTGTGTGTGGGGAACTGAGCTGGGTGTGTGTGTGGGGAACTGAGCTGGGTGTGTGTGGGGAACTGAGCTGGGTGTGTGTGGGGAAATGAGCTGGGTGTGTGTGTGGGGAACTGAGCTGGGTGTGTGTAGGGAACTGAGCTGGGTGTGTGTGGGGAACTGAGCAGGGTGTGTGTAGGGAACCGAGCTGGGTGTGTGTGGGGAACCGAGCGGGGCGTGTGTGGGGAACCGAGCTGGGTGTGTGTAGGGAACTGAGCTGGGTGTGTGTGGGGAACTGAGCTGGGTGTGTGTGTGGGGAACTGAGCTGGGTGTGTGTGGGGAACTGAGCTGGGTGTGTGTAGGGAACTGAGCTGGGTGTGTGTAGGGAACTGAGCTGGGTGTGTGTGGGGAACTGAGCTGGGTGTGTGTAGGGAACTGAGCTGGGTGTGTGTGGGGAACTGAGCTGGGTGTGTGTGGGGAACTGAGCTGGGTGTGTGTGTGGGGAACTGAGCTGGGTGTGTGTGTGGGGAACTGAGCTGGGTGTGTGTGGGGAACTGAGCTGGGTGTGTGTGGGGAACTGAGCTGGGTGTGTGTGGGGAACTGAGCAGGGTGTGTGTAGGGAACTGAGCTGGGTGTGTGTGTGGGGAACTGAGCTGGGTGTGTGTGTGGGGAACTGAGCAGGGTGTGTGTGTGGGGAACTGAGCAGGGTGTGTGTGGGGAACTGAGCTGGGTGTGTGTGTGGGGAACTGAGCTGGGTGTGTGTGGGGAACTGAGCTAGGTGTGTGTGGGGAACTGAGCGGGGCGTGTGTGGGGAACTGAGCTGGGTGTGTGTGTGGGGAACTGAGCTGGGTGTGTGTGTAGGGAACTGAGCTGGGTGTGTGTGTGGGGAACTGAGCTGGGTGTGTGTGTGGGGAACTGAGCTGGGTGTGTGTGTAGGGAACTGAGCTGGGTGTGTGTGGGGGGAACTGAGCAGGGTGTGTGTGGGGAACTGAGCTGGGTGTGTGTGGGGAACTGAGCTGGGTGTGTGTGTAGGGAACTGAGCTGGGTGTGTGTGTAGGGAACTGAGCAGGGTGTGTGTGGGGAACTGAGCTGGGTGTGTGTGTAGGGAACTGAGCTGGGTGTGTGTAGGGAACTGAGCTGGGTGTGTGTGGGGAACTGAGCTGGGTGTGTGTAGGGAACTGAGCTGGGTGTGTGTAGGGAACTGAGCTGGGTGTGTGTGTGGGGAACTGAGCTGGGTGTGTGTAGGGAACTGAGCTGGGTGTGTGTGTGGGGAACTGAGCTGGGTGTGTGTAGGGAACTGAGCTGGGTGTGTGTGTGGGGAACTGAGCTGGGTGTGTGTAGGGAACTGAGCTGGGTGTGTGTGTGGGGAACTGAGCTGGGTGTGTGTAGGGAACTGAGCTGGGTGTGTGTGTGGGGAACTGAGCTGGGTGTGTGTAGGGAACTGAGCTGGGTGTGTGTAGGGAACTGAGCTGGGTGTGTGTGTGGGGAACTGAGCTGGGTGTGTGTGTGGGGAACTGAGCTGGGTGTGTGTGTAGGGAACTGAGCAGGGTGTGTGTGTGGGGAACTGAGCTGGGTGTGTGTGTGGGGAACTGAGCTGGGTGTGTGTGTAGGGAACTGAGCTGGGTGTGTGTGTGGGGAACTGAGCTGGGTGTGTGTGTGGGGAACTGAGCTGGGTGTGTGTGGGGAACTGAGCTGGGTGTGTGTGGGGAACTGAGCTGGGTGTGTGTGTAGGGAACTGAGCTGGGTGTGTGTGTGGGGAACTGAGCTGGGTGTGTGTGTGGGGAACTGAGCTGGGTGTGTGTGTAGGGAACTGAGCTGGGTGTGTGTGTGGGGAACTGAGCTGGGTGTGTGTGTGGGGAACTGAGCTGGGTGTGTGTGTGGGGAACTGAGCTGGGTGTGTGTGGGGAACTGAGCTGGGTGTGTGTGGGGAACTGAGCTGGGTGTGTGTGTAGGGAACTGAGCTGGGTGTGTGTGGGGAACTGAGCTGGGTGTGTGTGGGGAACTGAGCTGGGTGTGTGTGGGGAACTGAGCTGGGTGTGTGTGTAGGGAACTGAGCTGGGTGTGTGTGGGGAACTGAGCTGGGTGTGTGTAGGGAACTGAGCAGGGTGTGTGTAGGGAACTGAGCTGGGTGTGTGTGGGGAACTGAGCTGGGTGTGTGTGGGGAACTGAGCTGGGTGTGTGTGTGGGGAACTGAGCTGGGTGCTAGAGCTCATTATCACATTGGTGCTCTGCCTGTAGGTGTGAAACAGGCGATTGTTAAAGCTCACAGAGAGAGACATTATAATCAGCACTTAATACACATCAGGATTACCCCCCCACACACACACTCACACACACACACACACATCCCCCCCATACACACACACTCACACTCTGTGATGTTCTGTCTTGAGTCCATCTATTCATCCTACTGCTAATAAAAATAAAGTCATGTGTTCGTGTTGTGAAAGAAAAAAACAACTAAATTAAATAGACAAAAAAGGGAAAGGAAAAGAGACAGAAGAAAAAAATACGGGAGGGAAGAAAGAAATGAAAGAAACAGATGAGAAAAATAAAGAATGAAGAAAAAATGAAGAAATTAAGAAAAGAAAAGAGAAAGCTTGGCTCTGCACTGAAGGAAGTGTTGTTGTAGTAATAGGTTCTGCTGAATGCACCACCCTCTGCAGGCCACTGCGGTCTTGGATGGAGCAGTTGCTGTACCAGGTAGTGATGTTTCCTCTCAGGATGCTCTCAATGGCACAGATATATAATAACGTTCTTAGAATGTGAGCAGAGACGTTGAACTGAGCTGTCTGAGGTAGTAAAGCTGTTGCCTTGCTTTCCTGATTGTGCTGTGGATGTGACGTGGCCAGGAGAGGTCTTCAGTGCACACCTGTAGAGGTGTGTAAATTAGTGAAGACGATGGCAGTAGTATGCTCTGGCCCCATCCCAACGTGGCGTGGCGATGTAGCTTACAGCACTTACTGGATGTCCAGGTGTTGCTCAGAAAACTTTAGAGGCCTTTATAGATAATTTTTACTAGTTTGCACCACTGTGATTACCACTGTGTCATCAGCGAATCTGATGATGGAGTTGGAGATGTCGATGGTCGTAGGTGTAGTTGTCATCATCTGTACTTCTGTTTGGTTTGTAAGGTGAGCTGGAGAGGGTCAAATGAGCTGGGAATGGAGGAGCAGATGTAGTCCTTCTCTAGCCTTTTGAAGCACTTCATCACCATGGCTTAAGGAGCTGTTCAGGCACGACAGATTATTGTTCTTCTCATGTCCTGCTCTGAGACAGATAGAGTGAGCTCCTCAGTGATAGCACTGCTCACCGTGACTACGCTGCTCGGTTAGCTAGCACTGTTAAGCTTGTAGCATGCATAGAAGGAGTCAGTTCTTGCCACTGAACAGGGTTTACCTTCATAGACTGTGATTGCCCATACATCTTGGGTCACCTTGGCTGACCCAAGGTTTCTGGTATGAGAAGACTTTCAATTTAATTTTATTTGTGTAGCGCTTTTAACAATGGACATTGTCACTAAGCATAACTTTTAAATTTATAAATTTATCCCTAATGAACAAGCAGGCAATGGTGGTAAGGAAAAATTCCCTGAGACAACACGAAGAAGAAACCTTGAGAGGAACCAGACTCAGAAGAGAATCCATGCTTATCTGGGTGAGTTCATTTCCCTTCTATATCAAGGTGTTTTACTGCTGCACATGATGTAGCTGAAAGAGTTACTATGTAATCAGAAAGCTTACTTCTACCTGCACTTTCGAAAGCTGCACTAAGGTCAAGCAGCACCAGCAAGGAGACACAACCCTGATCAGAGGCCAGTAGTAGGTCATTTACCACTTTAACCAGCGCTGTCTCTGTGCTATGATGAGGCCCAAATCCTGACTGATACATTTCATGAATGTTATTCCTATGTAAGTATGAGCATAGCTGCTGTGCTACAACCTTTTCTAGGACCTTGGAAATAAAGGGGAGGTTTGATATTGGTCTATAGTTGGACAGCTGACAGGGGTCAAGGTCAGGTTTTTTAATCAAGGGCTTGATAACTGCTAGTTTAAAGGATTTAGGTACATAGCCAATGCTAAGGAAAGAACTGATTATTTTTAAAGGAGGTTCGATTGCTTCTGGAATTATCTGTTTGAGGAAATGTGTAGGCAAGGGATCTAATACAAGTTGATTATTTTGATGAGGAAATTAGTGAAATTAGTTCAGTCTCTCGAAGGGGAATAAAACATTCTAATCGCTGATCTGATGGTTATATTGTCATCTACGTGGTTAGTTATCAACTTGTCTGGTTTTAAATTTATAGTCCGAATTTTTTGTCTGATATTTTCAATGTTGTCATTGAAAAAATTCATGAAATCATTGTTACCTCATATTAATGGTGTGCACGTTTCTGTTGTGGTCTTATTCCTAGTTAATTTTGCTCCAGTATTAAATAGAATCTAGGATTATTTTTAATATATTTATTTTATCTTCTATTAAGGTGGGGAGATACATTGATCTAGCAGCACTAAGAGCCTTTCTGTAGCTTCCATGATGGTTCTTCTTCCTCTGGTTGCTGATGGGGTTATTGTTTGAGCTAGTTTGTTCCTCATAACAACATCTGCATACTCGTTTACATCACCTGAGCTCAACTGGAACGTGAGGTTAGCTTAATGGAAGTCGCCAGCGATGATGAGGGCAGACTCCGGGTGTTTGTGCTGTAGCCTGGTGAGCGCCTCGCGGAGTTTGGATAAGGCGGCGTCGGCGTCTGCTTGTGGAGGGATGTAGACACCCGTGGTGATGATCGAGGTGAACTCCCGGGGCAGGCGGGAGAGATGGCACATGGTTGTTCCAGATAAGGAGAACAGGACCTGGTTTAGGATTAGGAAATAAGCAGTAGGGAATACAGAGTAGAGAATAGGAAATGGGGAATAGGGAGAAGGGAATACCGTGTTGGGAATAGGGATTAGGGAATAGGGATTAGGGAGTAGGGAGTAATGGAGAGGGAGTAGGGAGGCATGTAGGGCACACTGAGAGACAGCCGCGTTTACTTACCATAAGTGACTTAGAATGTGATAAAATACTACTTCTGTTCCTTTTATTAGTGTGCTATGTAGTGCACATAATTCAGTAGGGAATAGGGAATAGGTGTTTGAAACACAGCCCAGTGAACTGAGAATGCAGAAACACAGCTTAGTGCAGCTACGTGTGCAGCATATTGGCATTCAGTGAAAGTGAACTTTAACACGAAGTTTAAATAAAATAATGTTAAATTATTCTAAATGAAAAATGACCATCACATACACACGCACTCTCTCTCTCTCTCTCTCTCTCTCTCACACACACACACACACGTTTTATTTTAAAATATATTTATTTTTCCTTGTTCACGTACACAGCTAATTTTAGGGTGACGCCACGCGCCTTGCTAACAGCAGCACTGGCGACCCGCTGGGCCCCGCCCACTCCTTTTTTGTTTTTTTGTGGGCAAAAGAAAGGACAGAGAGACAGACAGAGAGAGAGAAAGACAGAGGGAGAAAGAGCGACAGCTTGCTCTGCTGAAGTGAACAATAGCAACAGTGTTCAGCGGGGGGGTTTCTGGCTTTACACCTCAACACGCCAAATCAACAACTTACAAAATAGATTTCCCTCTGTGAATTTATTTATTTATTTATTTATTTATTTATTTATTTATTGTGCATATTGTGTTTGTGGGCTGGGTGTGATAAGTAATACACTCTAATATATTTATATAAAGAGTTTTATTTATTTTGGAGTGTAACAGTACAGAGCTTAATGTCACAATATAACCGTTAATCATCACTCATCACAGCTCTTACTTTAATCATATATAAAATTATTTATTTGCTTGTTTGTTTGTTTTTTTGTATATATTGGTCGCATTGATATTTATTATAATATCTAATTATTTTGGATAGAGTATTTTTTTTATTATTTAAATACCATGAATTATTTTTTTTCTGAAAACATAAAGATGTAAAATGCTGGATGTTGTGAGTATTTACTGTAAAAAAAAAAAAACTAAAAGAAATTTTACTACATTATTAATTATATCTACATATTTAAATATAATAATAATAATAAATGTATATGTATCTATTTACATCTGTTTTTTAAAATTAATTTATTCAATTAACTTATTCATTTATTTGTGTTATTTATTAATTACATTTTATTTTACAATTTTTAATGTTATTTATTTATTTATCTATCATAATTTTGTGAGTTTGTAATATTGTGTTTATATATATATATATATATATATATGTGTGTGTGTGTGTGTGTGTGTGTGTGTGCACAATTTCTCTAACGATTTATCTAATCTTTAATCATAAATATTTATTTATTTGTACATATTGTGAGTGTATTTAATAATATTTATTATAATCAATCATGTGATATACAATTTTATATCATAAAAGTTTTATATAAATAAACAGTTCACAGTTCTTCCATGTTTATCCAAATCTCTTCTCCCTGTTCGGCATTTTAGTTGTAAATAAACAGCTGCATTATAGATTTAGCTCAAATCTAGAAAAAGCTAGCTAATATCTCGTTAGCTGGAAGTACCTGTGACACTGAGCCGTGTCCTCAGTCCAGATGTTGGAGGATGTTAAAGTGGTGTTAAGTGAAGGCAGAAGTGTTAATCTGATTATTATATCTGGTTAAGGAGGACAAACGATGTGCTGCAGATTAATCACACAGTGTACAGCGTACATGTCAACCTCAATGTCAATCAACACACACGCACATGCTAATGCTAACACGATGCTAATCCCTCATGATCCCATCACACTAAGTGTTAATGTCAGTGACGATGAAGATGATGATGAAGGTGTTAATGACCTCTGTTTGACCTATTTGAGGTTATAGAAAGGTCCAAAGGGCAAAAAAGAGCAGCAGGAGTGCTCAAAAAACACACGTGTGTGTGTGTGTGTGTGTGTGTGTGTGTGTGTGTGCGTGTAAGAAAGAAAGCACAAGTACAACAAAAATGAGCAAAAGAGAAAAGAGAGAGAAAAAGAAAATTCACAGAAAGAAAGAAATTGATAAAAGAATCTAGAGTGAAAAAAGGAAACAGAAATGAAGAAAAACAAAAGACTTCAATGAATATATATATAAAAGAAGGGAAAAAGTGAAAAATAAACTACAACAAAAGAAAAATAACCTAAAATGAAATTAATATAGAAAAGAAAGCAAGAAAGAAAGAAAGAAAGAAACTAAAACCACAGAAAAACTAGAAAATAAACTAAAACACACAAAGAAAAAAATAAAATAAAAAATGTAAGAAACTACAAAAAAGAAAAATGGATGGATAACAATGGATGGAAAAGAAAACAGAAAAAGAAACAGAACTGAAGAAAATGCAATGAATATATAAAAGAAAGAAAGAAAGAAAGAAGGACTACAACAAAATTAAATGAATTAAAAGGGTAATATACAGAAAAGAAAGAAATGAACAGAAACACATAAAACAGAAAGAAAGGAAGAAAAACTGAGAACGAAAGGGTGAAAATGAACAATGTAAAAATGATGAAGAGGAGAAAGAAAGAAAAAAGGAAGAAACTATGAAAACAAAACAAACTAGATAGAAAGGAAAAATGAAAAAGACGAAAACGGAAAACACAAAGGAAAAAATTAAAAATTACAATGAAAGAAAAAAGAACAATGGAGAAGAAATAGAAAACTACAGAAATGAAGAACAGGAAATACTGAAATAAATATATAGATGAAAGAAAGAAAGAATGAAAGAAAGAAAGAAAGAAATGAACATATAGCAAAAAATTAGAAAGAATAAAAAAAAATTAAGAAACTATGAAGAGCAAAAACCATCTAACACCTCTTTCAACACACACACACACACAGACATGCACACACACACACACACACACACACACACACAGACACACACACAGACACACACACAGACACACACACACACACACACTGCTGGTACCCTGAACGCCCCCCGACCCGTCTGAATGCTGATGTCATCACTGGAGGCTACACAACATCATTTCTCTCGTTCTGTTCTCTCACTATCTGGGCAGATGCTTCGATCCCCTCACCCCCCTTCATCACTAACTCCACTCTCTCTCTCTCTCTTTCTCTCTCTCTCTCTCTCTCTTTTGTCCTCCTTAATTGAGTGCTCCGCTTTTCTTAAAGGCCGCTTTAATACTTATTGAAACAGAGCGAGTGCTGGAGGTTAAATATGTCTTAACGCTGCCGCTTAATCCCTTCATCCAAGCCCTATTAATTAGTACAGCCTCAGGGTGAGAGAGAGAGAGAAAGAGGGAGAGAGAGTTAAAGACCTGGAGGAGAAGATAAAGAGAGAGTGAGCAATGAGAGAATAGAGTGCGTGGCAGCAGCGTTGTTGTATTCAGATCCTCCATTCAGCTCCAGTTTTTGTCGTTCACGCTGTTTGGTTTTCCGCCTCATTTCTCATCTGAAAGAGGGATGAAGAGAGTGGGGGGGCGGAGGTGGAAAATTAATGATGGACAGATTTGGGAGGCGGAGGAGAGTCACTCCTCTGCTTTTCAGCTAGAGAAAGATAGAGGCCCTGATGAGGCAGGGAGTCATGAATAACGAGAAATCAATGAGAGAGAGAGAGAGAGAGAGAGAGAGAGAGAGAGACTCAGGGGAGTTGTACACTCGCTTCACATCAGGTTTTTGCTAATCACACGCAAGTTACACGCTAATTACATTTAACACAGGAATGTGTGTTAGTTTACCTCCTGTAAAGCTAACTCAGTTTTTACTGTTTACTATAAAGTTAGTTTGTGTTTTAGTGTTTTTTGAGTTTTAGTGTTTACTATGAGGCTAGTTAAGGTTTTAGTGTTTAAGGCTAGTTCGTGTATAAGTGTTTATTATAAGGCCAGTTCATGTTTAGTTTCTGGTTTTCCTGTTTTGCTCTTTTGCCTATCCCATTTTATGCTGTTTGTACATCACCTGACCATAGCCTTTTCACTAATCCTGTTTTAGGTACCTGCATCTGCATCTGCATCTGTATTGCCTCCAATGGATGCAGCAGGTAGCCCGGAGTGGCGTCAGGTGTTAGCGGCGCAGGGCCGCCTCAATGGAGAGCAACAGCAGCAGACGCACAGCTAGCACAGCTCCGATTCAATACACCAGCTACACTAGCTCCTCTGGCAGCAACCTTCCTATCTGCTTCCTTGCTCATTGCGTGCCCAGAAAAATATGCTGGTGATCCTGCTGGATGCAAGGGCTTCATGCTTTTGATTGACAAAGAGCTAGCATGGACCACGGAGGACCACTAGGATGGACCACCGAGGACCACTCTCAAGCCTGCATATCGTCAGGGGTACAATGATGAGATACTTACAGAGCTGAAATACCGGGATGACCAAGCCCCCCTCGACTTCTCATCAGCCTGTCCATTTGTCTCAATCTTCTGCTCAAGAATGGAGGAGGATCAAAAGTTATGATGACCCCAGTCCCGGAGATCCACTACACTGAACCCATGCAACTCGGCCAGGCCAGACTAGCCTCTGTGGAATGTCAACGGCAGGAAAAGGAGAGATTGTGCTATTACTGTGGCAGCCCCCAGCATTAGTTGGCACACTGCTCCAATGAACTTCCAGTCAAGGTTCCACAGCTGAAATACGAGCAGGCATCCTCCACTTCTCACTCCCACACAGTGACCCTGAAAGTTCCTCTCTCACCCAAATTTTGTATTACTGGTTCACTTAGGTAATAGCACACATAGGGGATGTCTGTTCCATTGCAGCTCTGATCGACTCCGGCATCGCTGGAAACTTCATCAGCAGCATCCTTATCCAGAAGCTCTAGCTGCCCCTTCAGCCCCTGCATGTCCATGTGTCCATCACCCACTGCACTGAGCCTGTTACACTCCACGTCAGTGCCATGCACCAGGGGCAAATCTCTCTTGTGGAGAAGTAAGGCAGCAGCCTACAATGTTGTATAGATTATCAAGGTCTAAACCAAGTCACTCTCATGTATCATTATCCCCTAACACTGGTCCCTTCTACCTTACCTGCGCTGCACTTACAACTTAGTGCATATCTGCAAAGGGGACGAGTTTAGCACCACCTCTGGCCTATGCGATATTACGTTATTCCATGTGAGCTATTTTCAGCACCAGCAGTTTTCCAGCGTCTCATAAATGACATCTTACGGGAAATGCTGGGGAAATTAGTCATAGCATATATTGACAATATCCTGATCTATAGGATGCGTGACATAGGGGACATAGGTGACGTGGACACCCGTGTCACCTGTGTCAAGAAGGTGCTGGCCAGGCTTCTTGAGAATCAACTCTACATAAAGGGGAAAAAATGTGAATTTCATGTATCAAAAATCTCATTCCTACATACATCATAAGCCTAGATGGGTTGTTTTTGGACCAAGATAGGGTCACTGCCATGACCAACTGGCCCATTCCCATGACCATCAAAGAGCTGCAATGATTCCTTGGATTTGCTAACTTTCACAAGAGATTCATCTGAGGCTTGTCAGTGTCATAGAATCACTCCTAACACCACCCAAAAACTCGAAGCAGAATCCCTCAGCAAATCAAGCATTTGAATGCCTCAAGGAAACATTTACCTCGGCCTCCATGCTAAAGCATCCTGATTCCTCCAAGCCCTTCATAGTGGAGGTAGACACCTCAGAGACGGGAGAAGGTGGCATCCTATCACAGAGGTTTGGAGAAAAACTCAAACTCCACCCAGTTGCATTCTTCTCCAGGAAGATGTTCCCAGCCAAGCGCAATTATGACATCGGTAACAGGGAACACCTTAGCTGGCGTTGGAAGAATGGCATCACTGGCTGGAGGGGGCACATCACCCATTCACGTTTTTCACAGACCATAAGATCACAGACCATAAAATCTGTCATGTCAGTCTAACTCCAACTCCCAGAACACCTTATGGCCTACAAACATGGCCGCAATGGACTACATTCCCCATCACTCACTAGTAATCCCACGTTCACGGTCAGCTGATTACTGATTGCACACACTTGGACTCAATCACTCGCACAGTACTTAAACACACCAAACACCACTCACCATGTTCATATCTGCCATCTGACAGTTTACTATAACACTAGTTCATGCTTTAGTGCTTACTATAAGGCTAGTTCATGTTTTAGTGCTTACTATAAGGCTACTTTATGTTTTAGTGCTTACTATAAGGCTAGTTCATGCTTTAGTGTTTACTATAAGGCTAGTTCATGTTTTAGTGCTTACTATAAGGCTAGTTCATGCTTTAGCGTTTACTATAAGGCTAGTTCATGTTTTAGTGCTTACTATAAGGCTAGTTCATGCTTTAGTGTTTACTATAAGGCTAGTTCATGTTTTAGTGCTTACTATAAGGCTAGTTCATGCTTTAGTGTTTACTATAAGGCTAGTTCATGCTTTAGTGTTTTAGTGTTTACTATAAGGCTAGTTCATGCTTTAGCGTTTACTATAAGGCTAGTTCATGCTTTAGCGTTTACTATAAGGCTAGTTCATGCTTTAGTGTTTTAGTGTTTACTATAAGGCTAGTTCATGCTTTAGCGTTTACTATAAGGCTAGTTCATGCTTTAGTGTTTTAGTGTTTATTATAAGGCTAGTTCATGCTTTAGTGTTTTAGTGTTTACTATAAGGCTAGTTCATGCTTTAGTGTTTACTATAAGGCTAGTTCATGCTTTAGCGTTTACTATAAGGCTAGTTCATGCTTTAGCGTTTACTATAAGGCTAGTTCATGCTTTAGTGTTTACTATAAGGCTAGTTCATGCTTTAGTGTTTTAGTGTTTATTATAAGGCTAGTTCATGCTTTAGTGTTTTAGTGTTTACTATAAGGCTAGTTCATGCTTTAGTGTTTACTATAAGGCTAGTTCATGCTTTAGTGTTTACTATAAGGCTAGTTCATGCTTTAGCGTTTACTATAAGGCTAGTTCATGCTTTAGTGTTTACTATAAGGCTAGTTCATGCTTTAGTGTTTTAGTGTTTACTATAAGGCTAGTTCATGCTTTAGTGTTTACTATAAGGCTAGTTCATGCTTTAGCGTTTTAGTGTTTACTATAAGGCTAGTTCATGCTTTAGTGTTTTAGTGTTTACTATAAGGCTAGTTCATGCTTTAGTGTTTACTATAAGGCTAGTTCATGCTTTAGTGTTTACTATAAGGCTAGTTCATGCTTTAGTGTTTACTATAAGGCTAGTTCATGCTTTAGTGTTTTAGTGTTTACTATAAGGCTAGTTCATGCTTTAGTGTTTACTATAAGGCTAGTTCATGCTTTAGCGTTTACTATAAGGCTAGTTCATGCTTTAGTGTTTTAGTGTTTACTATAAGGCTAGTTCATGCTTTAGTGTTTACTATAAGGCTAGTTCATGCTTTAGTGTTTTAGTGTTTATTATAAGGCTAGTTCATGCTTTAGTGTTTTAGTGTTTACTATAAGGCTAGTTCATGCTTTAGTGTTTACTATAAGGCTAGTTCATGCTTTAGCGTTTACTATAAGGCTAGTTCATGCTTTAGCGTTTACTATAAGGCTAGTTCATGCTTTAGCGTTTACTATAAGGCTAGTTCATGCTTTAGTGTTTTAGTGTTTACTGTAAGGCTAGTTCATGCTTTAGCGTTTACTATAAGGCTAGTTCATGCTTTAGCGTTTACTATAAGGCTAGTTCATGCTTTAGTGTTTTAGTGTTTACTATAAGGCTAGTTCATGCTTTAGTGTTTTAGCGTTTACTATAAGGCTAGTTCATGCTTTAGTGTTTACTATAAGGCTAGTTCATGCTTTAGCGTTTACTATAAGGCTAGTTCATGCTTTAGTGTTTACTATAAGGCTAGTTCATGCTTTAGTGTTTTAGTGTTTATTATAAGGCTAGTTCATGCTTTAGTGTTTTAGTGTTTACTATAAGGCTAGTTCATGCTTTAGTGTTTACTATAAGGCTAGTTCATGCTTTAGTGTTTACTATAAGGCTAGTTCATGCTTTAGCGTTTACTATAAGGCTAGTTCATGCTTTAGTGTTTACTATAAGGCTAGTTCATGCTTTAGTGTTTTAGTGTTTACTATAAGGCTAGTTCATGCTTTAGTGTTTACTATAAGGCTAGTTCATGCTTTAGCGTTTTAGTGTTTACTATAAGGCTAGTTCATGCTTTAGTGTTTTAGTGTTTACTATAAGGCTAGTTCATGCTTTAGTGTTTACTATAAGGCTAGTTCATGTTTTAGTGCTTACTATAAGGCTAGTTCATGTTTTAGTGCTTACTATAAGGCTAGTTCATGCTTTAGTGTTTACTATAAGGCTAGTTCATGCTTTAGTGTTTACTATAAGGCTAGTTCATGCTTTAGTGTTTACTATAAGGCTAGTTCATGCTTTAGTGTTTACTATAAGGCTAGTTCATATTTCCATGTTTCATGCTTCTTTTCATACTAGCTTCATTCACAGCTTAGATTATTAATGAAAGCTAGCTGTACTAGCTCAGATTCACTAACAATCTCTGCTACTTCTTTCCAAGCTATTTTTCTTCACAATGTCTCTATACATGTTCAGTGAGAAGTTGTATATGACAGCATAAGATGAAACCACTGATGTTTTTCCCATTTTTGTGCATCGAACAGTAAATGGGAATTAATTGTATGAACTAAAGCTGTGAGTGGGTAATAGAAGAATCGTCAAACCACCTGCACCGAGGATTGGTCTGAGGAATCATTCAGTTTGTCTCTTCTTTACTGTGTCATAACTAATTTGCATAAAATGGAGAAAATCTCAGTTTAAATGTCACTGAAATCATGGTTCCATGTCACACATAAGTACAAAGTGAAACATCACTTGCTAGAGTTGGTGTAAAATCCATCTTCCTCACCTAGCCACAGTGTTAATGTCATTGGCCGTTACACCGTTACATGTTTTTATCTTGTGCCAGTAGGATCCTTGTTAGAAACATCTGTGTAAATTGTAAAACTCGTGCTAATGTCCAGCAGTGCTACAGCAGCGGAGCTTTTCCCCCCAGGAGCTGATTTACTGTGACATTTTCCTCCATGAGCTGCATGTATTGAAGCCCTGTCGTCTCTCACCTCAGAGGAAGACTTGGTACGGTGGTTTTCTTCCCTATGTTCCCTGGATCAAGCTGGACATCCTGCTGAGAGACAACATGGCCCAGAAATACCACATGATCCCTTAACTTCTCACGGTTCAAAATCCATGAGAATACCTCCTCCAAGTTGGACAAATGCTCCTCAAATATGTGTGATTGCATGAGATGCACCAAGGACACTGACATGCTTCCAACATGGTAACGCAAACCAGGGCTGAAGATGACTCCCGGAAACCTGCAACGAAAAGCCTGGAATTTTATATATATAATCGCAAAAATGTTTATTCCCTTTACACCACAACAATTTACCAACAATTACAATTTATTATATATTAAAAAATGACACTTTGTACTTCTTATCTGTTTTTAAGATGCATTTAGTTTGTTCCTGTTCTCACTTACGTTATAGCAGCTACAACTGTCATTCCCTCACCAGCTTCTATTTAAACAAAACAAAACAAAAACGCAGTTTGTCATGTTAATGAGAAACTGTGTAAACTCGTCTGTCCTGAAGACGTCGGAAAACATAAAGTTACAGCTTTACCTCTGACTCTTACAGAGCTCTGACACTGGAGACTCCTTCTGTAAATGTTAAAAAAATTCTCCTTACAAAACCTTCACCATATCTACGATTACACGAGTGCAT